>NC_057711.1:37398669-37488866 GCF_004010195.1 Chiloscyllium plagiosum
CCAAATTTTTAAGGATTTAAAATGAGGCTGCAAAATTTGCTTAACTTTAGCTGGGGAGATAATGTCCAGGAAGCTGCTGGAAAGGAAGAGTATTGGCAAAAATATGACAGAACAATTAGAATGTGAGCATGAATTCCACATTGATTAGACCCAAATACTCCATATAATGAAGGTGAGTGAAGGATGATTTAATTGGATTGTTTAAGATAACTAAAAGAGTTGAAAGGACAGACAAAGAGAAACGATTTCCTCTGGCAGGAGAATCAAGAGCAAGACTGTGTAAAATTAAAGCCAGACAACAAAAGGATAATGTCAGGAATCATTTCTTCACACAAAGAGTAGAAGAAACCCTAACCTTTCACTTTGTAAAAAGCCTTGGACCCTGCAGGTCAATTCAAAATGTTTAGACTCAGACCAGGGCACGCACTTCACCGGACAGGCAATGAAACTGGCCTGCTGCCTCCTCGGCATCAGACAGCACTTCCATGTCCCGTTCCATCCCCAGAGCTCCGGGATGGTCGAGCGCATGAACCGGACCCACAAAGCGGCGATCGCGAGGGCAATCGTCGAAACAGGGCAGGGCTCGGTGGACGTTCTGCCCTGCATACTGATGCGCTTAAGGACCACCCCAGGCCGCTCCACTGGCCTCACTCCCTTCGAGCAAAGGCATCCTGGAATAAAGTATCCAGGTAGCTTTCCCTCTATTTGATGTGCCACAGTGCCTACAGCCCAGCCTCCAGTTCAATAACTCTGAGCCAACATTCCTGCAGCTGCAGTATGGACTGTAGATCTAATAGCGTTGGATCATACTGGCACCCACAATTTCCTGAGAAAAACTTCTTCAGCCAGAGAGTGATGAATCTATGGAATTCATTGCCACAGAAGGCTGTGAAGGCCAGGTCATTGAGTATATTTAAGACTGAGATAGATAAGTTCTTGAGTATCAAGGGGATCAATAGTTATAGAGAGAAACCAGGAGAATAGAGTTGAGAAACATATCAGCCACAATTGAATGGTGAAGCAAACTTTATGGGCTGAATGGCCCAATTTCTGCTCCTATGTCTTATAGTCTTATTTACCATCACTATGCATCACCCGCCTTGCCATTTCACTTATCCCCTTTTCTTTTCAATGTTTCCCAGAGCCTGCTGTTCCTTTGCACCCATTACTTCTGCTCAAGTTGGGACTTAGTAATACATTTGGTCGTCCAGGGTAAAATGGCATCATTAGGTTCTAATTCTTAAAGTACAATCAGACACTTGTTGGGTAGCCAGAACCCCCTTCCAAAATGGCCTCTGAGTTGTGGAGATCAGGATGGGGTTGGATTGCTTTGAGAAATATAACCGTCTGCGTTCCCTGAAAATACAAGAAGTTAAAATCAGGACCCTAACATGATTTCCATAAGTGGCGTTTTGATGTTTAGGGTACAGAATAAGGCCAATCAGCCCATTGAGTCTTCATCAGTCATAAAGATCTGACCTCAGTAATCCCATTTTTAGCTCTTGGCCCACAGCCTGGAGGCTAAGGCAATGCAAAATACTGCTTAAATTTTGCAAAGTTTTCTGACTGATCCGTGCTTTCAAGCTGTGAGTTCCAGATTCCCACTACCCTCTGGCTGAAACCATTTCTTCTCAACTCTTCTTTTAGCCTTCTCCCCCTTACCTTAAATCCATGCTCCTGATTATTGATCCAGGACACTGTCTTCCCAATTATAAACGCTTCTTATGTCATTGTAACTACATGGTATAAAGTAAAGCCTCATCAAAATATACAACTAAATCATTGAATCATAGTTCTACAGTTCTTTAATATATCCTTCCTGTGCAAGTACAGAAATGTTTGTCAAATGATGTTTGATCATTGCAATGGTGTCTTTAAAGTGTAGACCATAATGTAATTCAGTAAATAATGATTTCAATAAATAAAACTGGTAGTTTTATTTTAGCAAAATTATTGTTGTCACAAAGAGAGTATTTAGTGCACAATTTGGAAGCATCAAACTACAAATCACTTCAAAAGGATCTTCAACCGATTACTTTCTATTCCTTAAGTAAGTGGTTAGCTGCTCTCAGATTGTGTACAATGTTACTGTAAAATAAGTCAATATTTTTGTCTGAATTCCCACAACGTCTTTCTGTTTCTCCACCTTGTGTGGACAGAAACATGAGACTGAAACCAGAAAGTTCTCACATCCTCCTCATGGTCTCTCCCCTGAGTGAAAATTGACAGTACTTCATTCTGTTAAATCATAGTGGGCGGCACGGTAGCACAGTGGTTAGCACTGCTGCTTCACAGCGCCAGAGACCTGGGTTCAATTCCCGCCTCAGGCGACTCTCTGTGTGGAGTTTGCACATTCTCCCCGTGTCTGCGTGGGTTTCCTCCGGGTGCTCCGGTTTCCTCCCACAATCCAAAAATGTGCAGGGGTTAGGTGAATTGGCCATGCTAAATTGCCCGTAGTGTTAGGTGAAGTGGTAAATGTAGGAGAATGGGTCTAGGTGGGTTACGCTTCGGCGGGTCGGTGTGGACTTGTTGGGCCGAAGGGCCTGTTTCCACACTGTAAGTAATCTAATCTAATCTAATCTAATCTAAAATCTAATCTAATCTAATCTAATCTAAATATTCTCATTCATCCAAACAATAAGTAAGCAGCATTATTCTCCACCAAAGAAAAATTATGCCTTTTAAACAAATGTTCTCTATCCTTATGAGGTTCACAAACAAATCACAATTTATTAACACGACCTTATTAGCAAAGAGTGTTCATTAGAATTCAGTATGATGTGGTTTTTGTAAAACATACAACATACTATAGCTCTTTTGATCACGCAGTGTGTTTAGGCAGGGAGACTTAGTGAACCACATAGAGCAGAAAGTTACTATGTCTAGTTCCTATTCTGAATTAGCTGATCTGAGCCAAACTGACAAGGGAAGATCAGCACATTTGAACTAATGAAGAAAAAAACAAGTCTGCACTGATTTCTGCTCTAAATCATTTTCCAACGGATATATGGTGGGGATAGGACTGGATTTGGTTGTCATAGAAGTTTACAGCATTGGAGAAGGACAATCGATCTTTTGGATCCCTATGAGCTGACAAACGGCCATTCAACTTAAATGCCACTTTCCAATTTTCAGTCTGTAGCCTTGTAAATTATTCCGAAGGATAAAGTCTTCTCACGCAGTTGACAGGGCCCTCAACCATAAAGAAAGCCAGACTAGACTTGAAATGTTAACTTTGTATCTCTCTTCAAAGACAATGTCTAACCTGCCAAGTTTCTTCAACATATTCTATTTTTATTTCGGATTTTCAGCATCCGCAGTATTTTGCTTTAAATGGGGTGAATGCTCACTTGGATTCAGGCATTAGTTGAGTGCACCTCGTGTTTGTGATTAATCATCTCCTGTTTATTAGGATTATCAAAATTGTAGGTTTACTAAATTGGGAACTGGCTGTAAGTCTTTGCATTATGTGTCTCTCATGGGAAATGTTGGGAAAGTGAAGGAAGAGTGAGATCTGTGGGTGAGTCCTTTACAGAATAGTGTGCATAGGCTAGATGGTTGCTTTCTGAACTGCATAGATTACTTTCCAGTCCATCACGTTAATTATCAAACTGGAATCCTTGGAGCTCAGCCAGCCTGTGATGAGATAAGTACATTTGGCTAGAAATAAGTCATTCATCCCCTCAAGCCTGTTCTATCATTCAGTTATTACCATGGCTGAACTATACTTTGAGGAGAAAGTGAGGGCTGCAGATGCTGGAGATCAGAGCTGAAAATATGTTGCTGGAAAAGCGCAGAAGGTCAGGCAGCATCCAAGGAACAGGAGAATCAACGTTTCGGTTATAAGCATCTGAAGAAGGGCTTATGCCCGAAACGTCGATTCTCCTGTTCCTTGGATGCTGCCTGAACTATACTTTGAGTCAAGAGTGTGGTACTAGAAAAGCACAGAGGAGCACAAAAATCGATGTTTCGGAAATAAGTCCTTCATCAGGAATCCTGACCAAGGGCTTATGCCCGAAATGTCATTTCTCTTGTTCCTTAGATGCTGTCTGATCTGCTGTGCTTTTCCAGCACTGCACTCTCGACTCTGATCTTCAGCATCTGCAATCCTCACTTTTTCCTGAACTATACCTTGAACTTATTTACTTGCTTTAGTTCTTTCCTTCTATATCTTTTATAAACCTAATGGGTTGATGCGATTGTCATGCATCTTATCATACTGTATATATTTTCTTTTGCTGACTGTTATGTCCTGATTCTATATATTAATCAGAAATATTTCTGTAGTAATTTAGACGTATGGTAGAGGCTGTATGGGATTTGCCTGTCTGGTGCTGAAACTGTGGCAGGAGGTCATGAGCGCCCCTGCAGAAACTTTAGAGAAGTATCTTTTTAATAAAACAAAGAACCATGGATGCTGGAAATCTGAAACAAATAAAAACAGAAATTGCTGGAGAAACACAACAGGTCTGGCAGCATCTAAGAAGGGTGACTGGATGCAAAATGTTAACACTGTTTGCACTGCCAGACGGACTGGGATTCTCCAGCAATTTCTGTTCTTGTTTGTTTCTGGAAACATGTTAGCAGCTTTAAAAGAAACCTGGATGGGTATATGAATAAGAAGGGTTTGGAGGGATATGGGCCAGGTGCTTGCAGGTGGGGCTAGATTGGGTTGGGATATCTGGTCAGTATGGACTAGTTGGACCAAAGGGTCTGTTTCCATGCTCTACATCTCTATGACGCTACCTCGCGGAGAGCCCTTGAAGTATGTTCATGTTTCCCAGAGGTCCTTATGTCTACTGATCTCTGCACATAGAGGCAAATCAGTGTTTATAGAAAATGGAAATACTTACATGACCCAGTGCCTTATCCTCTGTTGTCAGTGAGTGAATACATTACAACCATCAGTAGCATACCTTAAAAGTACATTCATTGTTGTTAGATATGAAGACAGCAAGATCTAACAAACAACAAATTCATGCATAACCTATTGATCTGTTTCAATGGCATTGATAATGGGAGGAATGTTGACTCGGACCGGTGAAATTCCCATTCAGCAATTAAATTGTACATTAATATCTTTTATATCCACCTGAACAGGAAGATAGGGCCTTAAATCGTATTTAACCCCATAACTTAGGTGCTACAATTAGGTTGCAGTAAAGCTTTCAAACAGAATAGACTACTGACAGCAACAAATAGCTATCTTCCTGCTTTGTGGTAGTCCAGAGGAGGATGATAACCCTCAGGGTGTGCAGTCGGTATAAGTTATGTATTATAAATTAAAGGAAGTATGAATTATTGTTTCTCTATAACCCAGAAGGATACAGAACTAACATTGCTAATAAGTTAAACTCACACCACAGAACAACAAAGTTGTTGTAAATGAGCAGTTTCCAGTTAACATAGTATGAGGTGCTCTTTTAATCAAATAGAAAGTTTCACCTCAACTCTTATCGGCTGTGAACAGTTCCGTTTTAAGGGCATTCGTTCTTACTCAGTTGTTTCAGGGAACACATCCCCTTTCATATTCAGTTATAGCACTTGCTCCTATGTGGTCCAAAAAATAAATGGATTAATTTCACTTTAGTTCTTTTCAATCTATTTTTATATAGCAAGCACTTCAAAAACTAAGTAGAATGTTCTAGCCATTCCATCCACACTTCTTGATGGTTGGTAAAGGAACAATAAGGATTAAGATGAAACATTTACCAAGCATTTTATTACAATAACTTATTTTTCTTTTCCACTTTCTCGCCTGCTGCCTTCACAAGATTCTGTTTTAACAACTCCAGTTTATGGCGGGTACCTTGCTTGAATGATATTTTTCAGCGTTGAGTTTAGACAGCGAGTGCTAGCAATTTATGGTGAAGCTGAAAATGGTCTTATGCTTACCCGCCTATCTTTTCCACACTCACTTCCAGCACAGCACATTGGATTGTAATCAGGAATCTGAATCCTAGCCGATTTCCTCTGGTTGTAAAGTTTTTAATAGGATGGCGTTTTGCCTCATTTTTAAAAAAATGTGATTTAATTTCCTACATTTTTATTTGCCTATCCATTCTTTCCTTGAAATAAAACATTCTTTTATGAGTTCTTTTGTATTCCTTAAAACAAAAATTGGAAACATGTATTCTACTATATACAGCCAAGTTTCAAACATGGATAAAAGAGCTGAATTCTAGGGGTGAAGTAAGAGTGACAGCCCTTGACATCAAGGATGCATTTGACTCAGCCCAAGCAAAACTGGAATCAATGGGTATCAGGTGGCAAGCTCTCCGCTGGTTGGAGTCATATTTAACAAATAGGAAGATTATTGTCGTTGTTGGAGGTCAGTCGTTGCAGCTCCAAGACATCTTTGCAGGAGTTCCTCAGGGTAGTCCCCTACGCCCAGCCATCTTCAGCTGCTTCAGCAATGACTTTTCCTCCATCATAAGATCTGAAGTGGGGATGGGATGTTCGCCAATATTGGCACGATGATCAGCACCATTCATGCCTCTTCATCTACAGAAGCAGTTCATATTCAAATCCAACAAGATCTGGGCAATAACCAAGTTTGGGCCAACAAGTGGCAAATAACAATCGTGCCACACAAATGCCAGGCAATGACCATCTCCAATAAGAGACAATCTAGTTAATGCTCCTTGACATTCAACTGTGTTATTGTCACTGAATCCCCCACTATCAACAGCCTTGAGGTTACCATTGATTTGAAACTCAACTGGACTTGCCACATAAACATACTGGCTCAACCGCAGGTCAGAGGCTAAGAATACTGTGGCAAGTAACTCACTTCCTGACTCCTCAAAGCCTGTCCACCATCTAGAAGGCACAAGTCAAGAGTCAAGAATACTCCTCAGTTGCCTGGATGGGTGCAACTCCAAGAACACTCAAGAAGCTTGACATCATCCAAGATAAAGCAGCCTGCTTGATCAGCACCACATCTACAAGCATCCATTCCCTCCACCACCGATGCTCAGTAGCAACAATGCGAACTATCCACAAGATGCACTGCAGAATTCAACAAAGATCCTCTAGAAGGACAACAGCAGTAGATACATGTGAACACCAACATCTACAAGTTCTCCTCCAAGCCACTCATTATCCTGAAATATATTGCCTTTTCTTCAAAATGCTGTTTCAAAATCCTGAATTCCTCAGGGCATTGTGGGTCAACCTAGATTCCATGAACTGCAGCGCTTCATGAAGGCAGTTCATCACCACTTTTTCAAAGGCAACTAGGGATAGGTAATAAATGCTGGCTCAGCCATCAACCCCCCACATCTTACAAGGAAATTTTAAACAAAAGCTGTAGTCTCACCAGAGCCCTGCTCAGTCGACACAAGACATTCCTGCCCCACTTCAGCAAGAATGTCTCATGCCGACTGAACAGGACACCGGTGAGACCACACCTTTATGTTGTTTTTTCATGGGACGTGGGCAAGCATTTATTGCCATCCCTGGGTGCCCTCAAAAAGGTGGTGGTGAGCTCCTGTACTTGAATCCTCTTGCTGTGAAGGGAAAAATACAATCGTGTAGATGGAGAAGGAGAGTTACAAAGGCCCACAGGCCTTGATTGTCACTCCTGGTCAGACACAGTAAGGTGGGGGAGCACTCAGGGAAGCCAGGTCTGGGCTCCTGCAAAGAGCTGAGGAGGTTGCCTGTGGCTGAGGTGACAGGGGCAGGAAGTCTGCCTTGAGGCTCCAAGATTTAAAAAAAAACATTCCTCCAGAACATGACTCTTACACTCCCTACGTCACAGATATCTCAACTTATGACACCTAACACTTTCCTATCCACCCAGCACGGTCCCTCATAAGCTCTTTGTGACCCTATGACCCACCATCCATCGTTCATGGCCCCTCATACTGTCGATGCCAACAGGGTGCCAACTCAAAACATTTTTCCACACATTCACCTCCACAAACCAGGCCAAATTACCGAATTGCTGTGAGTATCCATGCACACTGTTCCATCACTTAGAAGTTCTACATTATTACACTCTATTGAGAAAAGCATTCCAATTTATAAAAACATATTTTGACAGCTCTTGATAGGTTTGACACTTCCTCACTTTCTTGACAGTTTTACAGTTCCAAGAGCTTATGAACCTCGTAGGCACCAACTTCTCAACTGTTACCAATCCTAACTTACACGTGTACCCTCCAGAAGGATATGTGAGACCCTCCAAAGGTAACAAGCCCTCCCCACAGTACCTGACACCGTCACTCAACTGTGTCTGACCCCCCACTCCCCTCCCATATATTCTAACACCATATGACTCAAGGTACCTTACCTCATCTGGAGTATTCTGACTTTTAAAAGAAAGCTACAAAGTTCAGGCTTACTGTATAGCACATTCAGGTTCTATGCTATGCTGCAGGAATGCCAAATTCCTACTTCAGTGGGGGAAGCCGGTAATTGAAATGTAGATGAAGGTGAGGGAGAAGGTGATAGGTTGGAGTGGATAGATGGGAACGGTGATGGACAGGTCAAGAGGGCGGTGCCGAGTTGGAGGCTGGGGAATGGGACAATATGGAGGGAGGGGAAATGAATAAACTGTTGAAATCCACATTGATCCCATGGCGGACCTTGCAAACACATGGGATCAATGTGGATTTCAACAGTTTCCTCATTTCCCCTTCCCCCACATTATCCCAGTCCCCAGCCTCCAACTCGGCACTGTACTCTTGACTTGTCGATCACCTTTCCCATCTATCTGCTCCACCCTCCTCTCCAACCTATCACCTTCTACCTCACCTTCATCTACCTATTGCATTCTCAGCTACCTTCCCCCCAGCCCCACCCACTCCTATTTATCTCTCAGCCCCTTGGCCCAAAAGCCTCATTCCTGAAGAAGGGCTTATGCCCGAAACATCGATTCTCCTGCTCCTCAGATGCTGCCTGACCTGCTGTGCTCTTCCAGCACCACAGCCATTGAAAATAGTCGCATAAGGATATCAGTGTGTTTTTAACAGAAGAGCATAAATCTATTACAAAAAGGAGAAACAACAAAGCTATGCATACGTAAAATATTTTAGAACTATCCTAATATCAACAGTAAAAAGATTCAAACTTTTACTCTGCAATATCCTTTATAGTCACTCAACTTCAGTGAAGAGTGACACAGTGATTAGTATTGCTGCCTCAGAGTGCCAGGGACCTAGGTTCAATTCCATCCTCGGTGACTGCGTGGGGTTTCCTCCCACAGTCCAAAAATGAGCAGGTTAGGTGGACTGGCCATGCTAAATTGCCCTTAGTGTCCTGGGATGTGCTGGCTAGGTGGATTAGCCATGGAAATTGTGGGGTAACAGGGATAAGGGTGGGTCTGGGTGGGATGCTCTTTGGTGGGTCGGTATGGACCTAATGGTCTGAATGGCCTGCTTCCACACTGAAGGGATTCTATGAAGTAACATTTCTATTTTAACTCTTTTATTTCTTACTCAGTTGACTCTTTCTGGATCTTTCCCTTAGAGTCATAGAGATGTGCAGCATGGAAACAGACCCTTCGGTCCAACCCGTCCATGCTGACCAGATATCCCAACCCAATCTAGTCCAATGACTTTTAAGTTCTTACAGCCTAAATATGTTTTTCCAGCTCTGATGGCCTGGATACTTCCTTACAATACTGACAGCTTACAGATTTTAACCAACTCTCACAGTCTCTGGAAACATCTTACACTAAGGAACTGCCCTTCTGTGAGAATGACCACTTTCTCTTTCTGAACTCAACCGATCAGTGGCCCTCTATCATTAACATTGTGAACATTCAGCAATTAACCTAAGAAACTGATTAAGTATTTTAACTTAAGCCACATGCTTTCTTGGAAAAGCTGCCTTTAGTTCACGACTGAAAATAATTTTCTGTCCTTTGAAAGTCAGCTCCACAGAACTAAAAACTAAAGTGCACTTTTCCTCCACATCAATCCAAATTCCCCTCACCCCCACAAAACAAACTCACATCACAGAAGGAAAATGTGGGGTCATCCACTTTGAATCAAAGACTGACAAATCAAAATATTTTCTTAAATGTCAAGACATTAAGAACAAAGGAGCCACAAAAAGGGTTGGCATGTCCATGTACAGAAAATAGCAGACTGGCACAGAAAAACCTCATAAACCCTGATGAAATGTTAGCCTTCATCTGAAGGAGGCTAGCAATACCAAGTGAAAAAAACCTGGAAGGGCAAGGAATGCAGCTTTGACAGAATGATACCAAGGTTTAAAAAGAAAGATTGAGGACAAGTTGCATCAACCTGCAAGTCACAATGTAGTAGCACAGTATCACATCTTAAAATTCGAGCTAGGTTAATTACAAATGCAATCAGAAACACTTTTTCACACAAAAAGTAATAGAAATTTTGAACTTTTTCCACAAAGGCTAAACTGAGCCTTTCAACACTCAGAACACTAGAGTTTTGCTAATAGTGCGAATGGGTATAGATCAATGGTAGGTAAATAGGATTGAGCTACAGGTATTATTAAATGGCAGAGCTGGTTGGATTGCCTGAGAGACTTTTAGGCGAAAGTGGGTACTGCAGATGCTGGAGATCAGAGTCTAGATTAGAGTGGTGCTAGAAAAGCACAGCAGGTCAGGCAGCATCCAAGGAGCAGGAAAATCAACGTTTCGGGCAAAAGGGCCACTCTAATCTAGATGAGAGACTTCTGTTCCTATTGGCTGATTTACCTGTTCTCCGGCATCTGGACCAATCACCCTTTTGATGCTTTCCAGAAGATTCAGTCTCCAGTCCCCAACAAGGAGAGAAACTTTCAAAAGGGAGAGAAAAAAGAAATCCCAGGTAAACCTTTTGTGTGACCTACCCATATAACATTGATTTGGCTAGATTTGCAGGCTTGGCAGGATTTCTTTTATGCTGAAAATGTGTTGCTGGAAAAGCGCAGCAGGTCAGGCAGCATCCAGGGAACAGGAGAATCGACGTTTCGGGCATAAGCCCTTCTTCAGGATTTCTTTTATTGTTGGGAAAACAAAATTAAGAGCCTTCAAGAAAATCACTTTTAGAAGTTGGAGATCAAATAATGATAAAACTTGAGGCTTTAGATTTAGAAGTCTCAAAATTGTAGGAAGTTCAGTCAGGTATCTCAGATGAGAAAGTTAATATTATTGTCTGCACCACTTCAGGGCTGGGGGTCTTGCAGGATTGTAGTGGTGCCACTACAGCTACCACTGGTTAGAAGCAGCTGATCTAGGTGGAGCACGTGCACCATCAGACTCCGAGGCAACCATGAGTCTTCACCATGTAGGTAATGTGAGTTCCCTTTCTTCTCTGGTATCTTTAATTAGATTTGAGGAACTATGCAACATTGCAGGTCCGTTATGTAAAATAGAAGTTTTGTTCTATCCTATTTTTCAGTAAGCTGGAAAGCAGATAAATGGATGTTAACATGCTTCAGAATGGATGTTTTGGAGAGAGGGTACATTTTCCACATAGATATAAAGTGCTGGAAAAAGGCAGCAGGTCTGGCAACATCTGTGGAGAGAAAGTTAATGTTTCGAGTCAGATCCGACTCTTCTTTAGACCATGTTTACTGTTTTTCTCTCTCCACAGCTGCTGCCAGACCTGCTGCGTTTTTCCAGCACTTTCCACTTCTATCTTTTGAATCTCCAGTATCTCCAGCATTTTGCTTTTATTTTAGATGTACTTTAAGGTCTGCTTTGATAATTTTGCTGCCAGAAGCTGCTTTAAAATTGGTACAGATGTAGTCGGCTTTTGTTCATTTACCAATCTACATACGGTTGGAGGGTTCCCAGTCGGAAGATAAGATAATTAGGACAAATGAAGAAGCCTCATATAAAGTTATTTATTACAAGAACCTTGGGATCATTTTAACTGAATCTGTCCAGCAGGAAACAGCCAAATTCCACCAGATCACTCGCTTTCCATCCAATCTGATTTTCTTTTCCATCTCAAAAACAATAAAAAGAACTAGATCATATTTATTCTAGAATTATTAATTAGTATTTCTGAGAAAATTAGAAGTTGTGGTTCTCCCATAGTTGACCTTCAAACATGAACGGAAGAGGAAACAATAAATACCAGATAGATAATGGACAGGTCAGAATCTAATCAAAAAGTTCCACTAGTCCTTCCAAATCATGATCAGCCACTTGAGTGTAGAACACACTTTTTAGTCTTCTGCTTTTGCTATTTATTGAACTGTCATCACATCAATAGAGAAAAAAAAAGATTTCCACAGCATTCACACTTTGATACAGCTTTGATGGAGGTCTTTTCGGAGGCAAGGGGAGGCGGTTTGAGTACGTGTAGAGTTAAATCCAGATCTAGTCAGAATACATCATCATCATGCCACCATTTCTCGGTTTCACCCCAGTTGCTTAGAAGGCAAGTGAAGAACACCCACGGAGTTATTGGGTAAGTTACTTAAATATTCCAATATATCATTAAGTACTTTATTAACTGAGATTCCTGCCTTCAACAGGCTGCAGATCTATTGCCCAAACTGTCAACAATTCACCAGATCGGCCAGATAAGTACATAGTGAGCAATATTTCTTCAATGAAAGTGACAGGCTGGAAGGTCTTTGATCAGTGAAACAGCAGAGCTCTGAATATGGCTGGGTGAGAGATGATTACTTTCACACTCCTGTTCATACAGTATTTTCAGCGCTTGCCAGGCTCTCCACTGGTCTTGAATTTCACTCACTTCCTGCTGCATCACTCTATTGTTGCAGCATGGAAGCAATTGGCACATCATAAGACCAAGGAGCAGAAGCAAGCTATTCAGCCCATTGAATCTGTTCCTTCATGCAATTAGATCATGGCTGATCTGATTATCCTCAACTCCACATTCTTGCCTTTTCCTCTGTAACCCTCGATTCTTTTACTGATGAAAAATCTATCTGAACTGTCAACACACTTAACAACTCTGTCTCGACAGCACTCTGTCATAAACAATTTGACAGATTCATGACTCTCGAAAGGAAGAAATTCATTTTTGATGAGGAGTGAAAAAGGGCTGCAACACTGACTCTAACAATACCAGCAGCCCGAGGTGCCACAACAGCATTAATTGTACTTTCTTCAGCCAAAGGAGACAAGATCCTCAATCTGTAAAAGATCAGTTCTCTCACTATGTCGGAGCTCCAATGCCTCAGGAGGCTTTGGTTTTCATAGCAGGCCACCACTGCTATCTGTAGCCTTCTGCAATAAAGCCTTTTTCACAGGCAACCAGGTAACTATGAATCACTCGTGCTGATATGCTGTTAATGGTGACCTGAGGGAGACTCCAATCGGCTCTCTGCCTTTCCCGACTGGATTTTCTCTTCTCCCATAAGGAGAGAAAGCAGAGTTGCTCAATGTTGTTAATGGCTTGTGTGGATAGCGGAGAACAACATTGCTGGAGGGTGACCGCAAGACATTGATATGAGAAGGCAATAGGCTGAGGCTGAGTGAAAATGCTGGCTGCTCAGATGGAATCACTGAATTGCTACAATGCACAAGGAGACCATTCAGCCCACTGTGCCTGCACCAGCTCTTCAAACGAGCATCGTTACTTCATGCCATCCTCCTGCTTTACTCCCCCATTCTCTTGCATGCTATTTCTATCCAAATAACCATCAAATACTCTCTGCGAGACACCTGACAGAGGGTTCAAGTCATGTTGTTCTAAGGAGATCTTCGCAGGAGAATGCTGGAAAAGTCAAAGGTGCGGGGCTTTGCTCCTGGAATTACCCCTTCTCTCAGCCTGTCTGCTCTCCTGAGGCCCTGGATCCTCTTGGTGCTCCGTCTCCAGATTGGAAATTCCACACTTTTACTGTTAGCTTTCTTGGCAACTTCCATCAATACCTGGAGAGGTTGCCCTCCTCTTCCTGTGCTGAGGGAAAATTCCATAGATCCTGCAACAGACACTCCACACAAGCGTAGGAGACCCAGCAAGCAGCCCTTCTGTGTTCACTGTATAGTGATTGTAACAAGGTCAGCCAGGTGGACATCATAGAATATGAGTTTCCTGACTGGGGCTGTTAATCTGTTCTGCTCAGGGAGCCTTGGCTGACAGATACAAACAGCAGAGTCAGAGATTCTGTTCACACTGAGAACTGGCTCTGAGGAAGCCAGGAGAAAGTGAGGACTGCAGATGCTGGAGAGTCAGAGTCGAAAAGTGTGGCACTGGAAAAGTGCAGCAGGTCAGGCAGACTCTCCTGCTCCTCAGATACCACCTGACCTGCTGTGCTTTTCCAGCACCACACTTTTCGACTCTGAGGAAGCGAGAGCAGTGTCACATACTATGCATGTGTAAATAAAGGGTGACTTGGTGACGGGACACCAGCCTCTGTAGAGTTATTTCACCCTTTCCACCCTCACGTTTGCTGCAACCTCAAACATCCATCACCCGTTAAGCCTTTTAAACATTTCATGATCCTTTTAATTGGAAACCCTTCCTTTGACTCCACCAACTGCCTGCCATATCCAGAGACAAGATGCTGTGGCAATGTTTTGGAGAAAGGACTTCAGCAAAACCTGCTACAGATTGCAGAAAATTCCATATCTAATTATCATCCTTCCACTTCAGCAGTGACGATCAGTTTCACTCAATATCACTGCCCTGCAACCATTAATTTTCTATAATCGATCATAATGTTTTAGGTGTAGTTTAATATTAACTATTACTCTAGTTCAGTTCAACTAGAGAAACCACAGAAAGCAGCTGAGGCCAAACCATTGAATGTTTTCAAGTTAAAAATACAGGCTAAAGAAATTACAGGGGTATGGGGAAAGCGGGAACAGGGTGTAGAGCTGGATGATCAGCCATAATGATATTGAATACTGGAGCAGGTTCGAAGGGCTGAATGGCCTACAACTGCTCCTAGTTTTTTTTCTCTCTCGGATGCTTTGTGTAGGTGATGAATGATGATAAGGAGTTACAGATGGGAGCATAATAGCCATGAAACCATTTTATTTTAATGTCGACAGACAGACAGACACACACACACACACACACACACACACACACACACACAGTCAATGACATTTAAAATTAATTGTCAGTATTTTACAATTCTCATTATCGAGGCTACCATTTTAAGTATAGGTGGGCTATATACCACCAGCTTCTCACTCATTTACACAGTTACTGTAGTCTGTAATTCCAGCTGATCTGAACTGTACTACAGTTTAAGTACTTTCATTTCAAAAACACAGATTTTTTTAAATTTAAAATGAACAAAGTACAAAGTTTCAATGGGTACTGAAAAGTTTCTATTGATATAAAGAGAAGTTGCAATAGGCTCACTTCTGTGTTACAGATAACAAGCACTGACACTATGAAACCATTGGTTATTCTGCAGTGAAAATTGTTGCCACAAAGGAAGGAATTATGAGCAACTGAAAATGACTTTTTTTTCATTTGAAGTAAGACCCATGTTTAAATAAACATGTAACAGAAAGAATCCTATTGCAGAATAATCCAGTGTCTCAGTATCTTAAATCTGCATCACAGAACAATATTGGGTAACATTCATCTTGGAATGAATCCTGAAGGCTCTTCGGTGTTCTTGGTCATTTTCAATGACTTAACTTCTTGTCCAAGTTTTCCTTGATGACATCAAGAAATTCTTCAGTGTACACATAATGCTGCCCTGGTTTTATACTAGCAATGGAGGAAATGACAGAACATTAGTGGAAAATTGCAGTAACAGGTTTTGAACACTCAGTTCATTTCCAACTCAAATACAAACAACAGAATTTAAGAATTTACAACCATACCCAGCTTCAACTATGGCCCATTGTTCTGTCCCATAATCATTCCAATCAACTAAGCCAGCAGGAGGCATGAATGCACTAACAATTTGAAAGCAAGTAATCATCATGAAATAATGGAACAAATTGCATATGGGCTGGATTTAAATTCTTCCTTAAAAAAGGAAAATGCGCACACAATTTTGGATTGCCACTAGCTTACATGTGTTACATTACTTTTGAGTGCTCATCAAGCTTTTTACCACAGTAACGGTGTGATTTTCTGTTTCTTCAAAAGAAAAGTGTGAGGTTGAACATGGTAGATCATGCTGAGAGCAGAAAAGCAAGCAAGAGCAGGTTTCCCAACTTCTCACAGGCCTCGACATTTGTAAACTGGGTCATCAGTGTGAGCTGACCAATCAGAGGCGGGCAGCTTCCAAGTCCAAGAAATGGTAGCAAGGAATGACTCAAAGTTCCAATCACCAGGGAATGATCCTGAGCAAGTTGTTGGAGCCGTGGGCTGGATCCTGATGAACTTCATTCTAAGTTTTAAAAGAAGTGGCTAATAAGGTAGATGTTGCATTGGCTTAATTATCCAAACTTCCTTCGATTCAGGAAGGTTCCATCAGATTAGAACAGAGCAAATGTAAATCCCCTTTTCATAAAGGAGACAGAAAATAGGAACCTACAGAGACAAATGTAACAATCATAATTCTCAAGAAGCTCTTTATTACAGCACAGAATAGCATTGAAGTTGGGAAAAGTTCATTCAAATCAATAAATATTTGGTATATTTATTTGCCCAGTATGACTTGAAATTATATTTTAAACTATTCCAATGTGTTGTGCATTAGCAGATCACACCAAACATCAAAAGGAGATTTCCTAAATAGATAATTTAAATTTCTAATTTTAGAATCTCCATTTGCGTGCTCCAGTCCTGAAGTTTGGTGTACTTTGAATTAATAATGTGTTTTCCATTTCTATATGCCATCTAATAGTTCAAGTACATTTTTACTATTCCCCCCACTAGTTGCCTTTTGTCTCATCCGTGAGGTTCAATATCTTGCCTTTTCTCACAGCTCTTTCCTTTTACCGCAGTTCTCAAAATGACATTATTCTAAGTGTGATCTGACTAATACATTGCAAAACATCAATACCTTTTGTCTTAAACTCTAGGCTAAACTGCCTACAATCCATAATTCTTTGTATAATTCTTTTGTTACATGGTCCCACATTGGAAGTGATATAGCCGCCATTACCCTCAAACCTCACTCACTTCATTCTTCTGATGTTACTACACTGTCTTTATTGGGGTGCTTTTGTCATCAATTCCCAACATCAAGATTTGGTGCACGCCATTATCAAGAAGTTGTGGAAAACCTGCATTGCTAACCTGCCAAATCTTTGTGCGAGCAACAAATTTAGAACCATGGCATTATGTGGGTCTTTAGAGGGTAAATGCATTGTTGAGGTCCCAACACAGATCTTTGTTATACTCTACAAGTCACATCCTGCTAACTGGAGATCCTTCCCATCCTCTTTACTGTGGTCTCCCATCTGCTCAGTCAATTTCTGAACCAGATCATAATTGGCCTTCAATTTGCTGAGTTCCAACTCCAGCACCTGTCACTTAGACGGTACTTATAGAGTCATAGAGCCCTAATGGAATCTATATAAAGGTAATATAATAAGATAATGTCATCCTTAGTCATTTTCTAATTTTGGCAGTGGCTGCTACATTGGTGGTGGCGGCATTGGTGACTTGTGCCATCTTTCACTGCTGGACCTATGAGAATTGGCAACTTCATCGTCGGGCACTGGCAGCGGCGAATCAGTGGCAGAAGGGCATCACAGCAACCATCAAGGTCAGCAAAGCGATGAGAGATGTAACTCTCACGTTGGTGGGTCTGGTGCAGAAGCAGATGAGGCGATGACAGAGGAGAATCAGCCCAGCAGCACAAGATGACGCCTGAAGAGTAGGGACTTCAGCGTTGGTTGGTGCAGTGTCAACAGTGGAGGAGGAAGGATGGCAGCATGGGTGTTGTCGATGATCAGCTGGTTCAGAGCTCAGAGCTGATAGACTCTCTCTAAGCTACATCCTACTTTTTTCTTATTTGTAAAACTATTCAAAATGGCACTCGATCGTGGCAACAGTGGAAAAGCCTTTCACTGTATTTTACCGTTTTTCTCACTGCAAAATACACATGACAATGAAATCATTCATGCCATTCATTCATTCGAATGATATGGGTGCAATATTTATCTTGTGAAACTTCTCATGGGTTTCCTCATGTTCCTGTTCTAAACCAATTTCCTATCCAAGATCACACCTCACTTTGGATTCCTTTACGATTGGTTTGGTTAGAGGCTTTTTGAACTGATTTTAGATTCAGGATTGACTACATTAGGGAAAAAAAACAATGACTTACTTCTGCAGCCCATGAATACAAGCTGCCAAGTCCTTTGTCATGACACCACTTTCCACAGTTTCTACACACACCTGCTCCAGGATATCAGTAAACCTTTAAGACAGAAGTGTATAAGATCATGACAGACATGGATAGGGTGAATGCATTCAGTCTTTTTCCCCGGGTTGGGGAATCAAGGACTAGAGGGCATCAGTTTAAGGTTAGAAGGGAAAGAATAAAAGGGAACCTGAGGGACAAATGTTTTTACACAGAGGGTGGTACACATATGGAATGAGGTGCCAGCAAAAATTATTGAGGTGGGTGCATTAACAATATTTAAGCAGCATTTGGATAAATACATGGATAGGAAAGGTTTTAGGAGGATATGGGCCAAGTGCAGGGAAATGGGGTTAGTGTGGATGGACATCTTGGTCAAAGGGCCTGTCTCCGTGCTGTAGGACTCTATGATATATAGAATAAATGACTAAATATGAATGACTGCAATGATAACAGAATCCTTCAATGCACCAAGTCACAGAATAGCAGAAAGTGGGGATACCAGCGACCAGTGGCCCAGTGCGGAGCATGGTGACAGCCAGTGGTCATACCACGTGGAGGTTCCCGGCATTGGTCTGCTGCAGACAGCCCTTGGAGAGGGCCTGTGATGCTTCTTGTTTTTCATGGTATGGTCATACCCTGTATGGCTGTAATGTAACATTTAGTTCTTCATTTCTCTACTCTGCAAGTAAGGATTGTACCTAGATACTCTGTACTAAGATGCTGTAAATGGTGACTTATACATTTTTCATTGTACTCATTTGAGCATATGTGACAATAAAGCAAATTCAATTCAACTCAAAAGAGTTTATGGCTGCAGCTCCCTTAGATTGAGGATCCAGTTTCGCAGTGGGCAATCACACTGGACAGTCCTCCTCAGCTGCTGCTTTGGCAAATGCCTTGTTCTTTGGACAGAGTTTGTCACTGGGTCTGAAGTGAGCTAATGTATGATGAGAATGAAATTCACTTTGTCAATATTTATATTTCAGTCATGGATCCAATACAGCACTTCCATAAGTTTCGTGAAATGTGAGATTCTCATACATAATGGAAGGAGATGACTGATGTTATAAGTAGTAAGGATTGAGTTTGGACAAAGAAAAGTTATATCATAGCAGATCCAGGATTTTTAAAGATGATGATACAGGGGATCCCTGGATTACGAATGTTTGACTTTCAAATGTTTGTACTTATGAATGCGACCTTAAACAAGGGTATAATTTTAAATATCTGATATACGAACAATTCCTGTACTTACAAATGGTTATTTTATACTGTCCTGCATTGTTTTCTAGCCTGTGTATGAATCAACTTACAAACAGCCTCAGGAACCCATTCACAAACCGGGGACTGCCTTTTCTCATCTCATCTGATGGGAAAGCCAGTTCAATCTGAACAGAGTATCTTGTACGACTGTGAACTTTTTCAGAATGGTTCACTGGAGTGATCAGAAAACAGATTTGTAGCCTGAAGTGACAGGGTGCCATCCACCTATTTTCATTCATCTAAAACAAATAGAATCAGCACTTGCACTACAATACGTACAAAAGGCTCCTCAGATCTTGAATACTTCCCCATTATATTCACTAGGTGAAGCATACACGACTTGTCAGAGTAATAGTCAGAGTAATAGTTAGAGTAATAAATGCAGTTATTGTCTCCCTATAAAATTCAGAGCATTCTCAATACATTGAATCCTTTGAAAAGCAGAAAAGACTCACTGTTTAAGTTGCTGATTGCCATCGAGTTTCGCTCTGTGCTCCAGCCCTCGCGTCCAGGCAAAGATACTGGCAATTGGATTTGTGCTAGTTGCTTTGCCCTGGTGTTAAAACAAAACAGAAACAGCATTGTACAGTCACAGAATGCAGTTCTGAGCATTGTTGGGATTGATAATTCAACACTAACCTGTAATTTGTGATATCCTTGTAGGACAACACAAGAGACAATAAAGCACATGGAAAATCAAACTTAAGTGGTTCATTCCAGATTCCGGATTAATGGTGCTGGAAGAGCACAGCAGTTCAGGCAGCATCAAGTAGCATAGAGTACAATAGGTCAGTGGGGAAGGGGATGAAGGTGATAGGTCTGGGGCGGGGGGGAGGGTGGAGTGGATATTCCAGAATCAAGGGAGCTATTCCACCTCTCTCTCCTTAAGGAATCTCTCACATAATGTTCAAAACTTTATACAACTTAAATACATTTCCCATTTCATTTAGTTACAAATCTAATTAATCATTTTTTCCCTATTCTTAAGAGTGTGTCTTTCTTGACCTGAATTTTCAGAACTTGTAAAAGGCCCAAAACCTCTCTTGGCCTGAATCTGAGAAGAGGGTTTTCCCATCAGGACTGTATTTTCCCTTGCTCTTCAAATGAATTTTCCATGTAATCAGACTTTCCGTCTGATTCCAATTCAGATCTGAACCAGTTTCAGGCACAACTTGCAACTCCAGGTACTCTACTTATATCCCAGATTTCAAATTAATCAAGCAGTGATTTGATTCTCCCCTACTCCCTTCTACTTCATGAACTTCTAAAAGTAAACATGATCCACATGTGCACACCCAACCTTACCACTGCCAAACATTCTGACTAAAGTGCGAGGCCACATATTCTCCTGAGCAGACATGTCACCAGTAATGATGATGTTCTGTCACATGAAAGTTCATCTTCTTTCTCTCACTACCCTATTGCGCTGTCTAGATTGTTTTTTTTTCCCCTACTGACCGCGACATATGGCTTCAGCAATGAAAATCCCATTCCAGTGTCTTTTAATAAACAATTCAGCTGTGTATTCTGTTACTCATAATGCAAGGTGTATCACAAAGAAATAAATTTGCCAATTTGTGATTGTTACATCGTTTCCTTCATTCACTCATATTAATGAGACCTTCCATCACTTTACTGATGATCGAGAGTACACTGAAAGGTGTTGCTTTCTGGGCCAGTATTTATTGTCCAATCAGCTCCACACCATTGCTATAGCACCTTCACAATTCTGTAAGGGAATGGGTTCCAGGATTTTGACACAACAATAGTAGAGGCAATATAGCTGCAGTATTTACGTAACGAGTCCAGTTCAGTTTCTCATCAATGGTAACCTTGATAGATAAAAACAATGACTGCAGATGCTGGAAACCAGATTCTAGATTAGAGTGGTGCTGGAAAAGCACAGCTGTTCAGGCAGCATCCGAGGAGCAGCAAAATCGACGTTTCGGGCTAAAGCCCTTCATCAGGTATTCCTGATGTCGATTTTGCTGCTCCTCGGATGCTGCCTGAACTGCTGTGCTTTTCCAGCACCACTCTAATGGTGAACTTGAGAATGTTGATAGTGGGGTGAGGGCTTAGCAATGCTATTAAATTTCTAAAGGCGACGGTTAGGTTTTACTTGTTGCAGGTGGCCATTGCCTGGATATTACATTCCACTTGTCAGACCAAATCTAAACATTGTCCAAGTCTTGCTGAATTTAAACATGGACTGCTTCAGTGTCTGAGGAGTCGTGAATGGTGCTGAACATTGTGCAATCATCAGTGAACATCTCTACTTCTGGAGGGGGTTTGATGAAGTAGCTGAAGATGGTTAGGCTTAGCACACTACCCTGAGGAACTCCTGCAGAGATGTCCTGCAGCTGAGATGATTGACCTCCAACAATCACAATAATCTTCCTATGTGCCAGATCACAGAATCATAGAAACCCTACAGTGTGGAAACAGGCCATTTGGCCTAACAAGTCCACACCGACCCTCTGAAGAGTAATCCACCCAGACCCATTTCCCTACTATATTACTCTACATTTACCACTGACTAAGGTACCTAACCTATACATCCTGAACACTGGGCAATTTAGCATGCCCAATTCACCTAACCTGCACATCTTTGGACTGTGGGAAGAAACCGGAACACACAGAGGAAACTCACGTAGACAGAATTAATGGACAGAATGTGCAAACTCCACACAGACAGTAGCCCAAGACTGGAATCAAACCTGGGTCCCTGGAGCAGTAGTGCTGACCACTGAGCTACTGTGCTGCCCATAAACAGTTATGACACAAACCAGTAAAGAATTTTCCCCAGATTACCAGTGTCTCTAGTTTTGCCAGAGCTCCTTGATGCCACATTTATGCAAATGCAACCTTGATGTCAAGGGCTGTCACACTCGTCTCACCTCTGGAATTTAGCTCTTTTGCCCATGTTTGAACCAAGTCTATAATGAGATCATTGTGTACAGTTCTGGTCACCGCATTATAAGAAGGATGTGAAAGTTTTGTAAAGGGTACAGAGGAGATTTACTAGGATGTTGCTTGGTATGGAAGGAATGTCTTACGAGGAAAAGCTGAGGGACTTGAGGCTGTTCTTGTTACAGAGAAGAAGGTTGAGAGGTGACTTAATAGAGACATACAAGATAATCAGAGGGTTAGATAGGGTGGACAGGGAGAGCCTTTTTCCAAGTATGGGGATGGCAAACACGAGGGGACACAACTTTAAAGTGAGGGGGGATAGGTATAAGACAGATGTCAAAGGTAGTTTCTTTACTTTGCCTGCATTGGTAGTAGATTCGCCAAGTTTAAGTGCATTTAAGTCATCATTGGACAGGCAAATGGACGTACATGGAAAAGTGTAGGTGGGATGGGCTTCAGAATAGTATGACAGGGCGGTGCAACATCGAGGGCTGAAGGGCCTTTACTGCACTGTAATGTTCTATGTTCTATCAGGAGCTGAGTGACTCTGGCAGAACCCAAACTGGGCAACACTGAGCAGGTTGTTGCTGAGCAGGTGCTGTTTGATAGTACTGTTGATGACCCCTTCCATCACTTTATTGATGATCAACAGTAGACTGATGGGGTGCTATTTGGCCGTGTTGGAGTTGTCCTGCTTTTTGTGTACAGGACATGCCCGTGCAATTTTCAACATTGTTGAATAGATGCCAGTGTTGTAACTGTACTGGAACAGCTTAGCCTGGGGAGTGGCAAATTCTGGAGCACAAGTCTTCAGTACTATTGCAGAATGTTGTCAGGGCCCATAGGCTTTGCAGTAAACAGTGCCTTGAATTGTTTCTTAATATCACGAGGAGTGAATCAAATTGGCTGAAACCTAGCATATGTGCAGCTGAGGGCTTTTGAAGAAGGCTGAGATGCATCATCCACTTTGCTGAAGATTGCTGTGAATGATTCAGCCTCACTTTTCCCATTGATTTGCTGCACTCTCCAATCTTTGAGGGTGGGGATATTTGTGGAGCCTCCTCCTTCAGTGAGTTGTTCTGTTGTACACAACTGGACATTCAACTGAACCGGATCTGGCAGGACTGTGAGCTTAAATCTAATGGATTGGTTGTAGAATTGCTTATCTCTATCTATCACTTGCTGTTAACGTGGGTTGGCATGCAAGTGTTTGGATATTTTGCGTGTTGTAGACTCACCAAGCTGACAGCTCATTTTTAGGTTTGCCTGGTGCTGCTCCTGGAATGCCCACCTGCACTCAATGAACCAGGGTTAACGCCCTGGGTTGAAGGTAATGGTTGAGTCGGGGATATCCCAGGCCATGAGGTTGCAGATTGCGTTGGAGTACAGTTCTGCTGCTGGTGGTGGTCCACAATGCCTCATGGAAGCCCAGTCTTGAGTTGCTTGATCTGTTTGAAATCTATCCCATACAGTATGGTGATAGTGCCATACAGCACA
Organism: Chiloscyllium plagiosum; assembly: GCF_004010195.1. NCBI lineage: Eukaryota > Metazoa > Chordata > Chondrichthyes > Orectolobiformes > Hemiscylliidae > Chiloscyllium > Chiloscyllium plagiosum. The sequence continues at coordinate 37,422,526 of NC_057711.1, forward strand.
GTGCAGGATATTGTCAATATAAAGGCAGGAATTTGTCACCACAAAGACTGTGAAGTAATTGTGCATAGATAGATACATCTGCAGCAGGCAGCTTGGTAAGGATGGGATCAAGGAGATCCTCCTTTATCCCGTCCCCGGACTCGAAACGTTAACTCTGCTTTGTCCCCATAGATGCTGCTGGATCTGCTGGGTTGTGCCAGGATTTTCTATTTTTGTTTCAAATCTCCAGCATCCATGGTTCTTTGCTTTATGTTTGCTTTTCCCTCTTGTTGGTTTTTTAACCACAAGTCACAGATCCAGTCGCGCAGCAATGTCTATTTGGACTTGACCAGCTCAGTCAGTTGTGGTGCTCCTGAACCACCCTTAGTGATTGGACATGAAGTCCACAAACAAGAGTTTTCAGGAGTCCTTGTCACTCTCAGCATCACCATGAAACGCTGTTCAACCTGCCAACGGGATGTGACATACCCAGAGATTGTGATGGTGTGGTCTGGGAAATGGCATGGTATGACTCCTTAAGCAGGACAATCTCAGGCTATTACTTGTGTAGTCTGAGACCACTCTCCCAGCTTTGGGACTAGCCTCCAGATGTTAGCGAAGAGGACTTTGCAGAGTCCACAGGGCTGTTCTGCCACTGTCATTTCCAATGCTAGATGGTCCATTCTTTTCTCTTCCTTTATTGAGGCTTTTTCGCTGGTTTAAAAATTGAGTTAATTGCTTGGCCATTTCAGAGGGCAGGAAAGAATCGGCCACACTGCTGTAGGTCAGGAGTTACACGTAAAATGGATTAACTAAGGGTATGTGTCTCTTCTTCAAAGGACTTCAGCAAGCTGGGTTTTCACAACAACAGCTAAATGGCCAGCTTTAGACTTTGAATTCTAGATTTTCTTTCATTCAAATTTAAAATTCACCATCTATTATGGTGGGATTCAAAGCCAGACTCCCAGCGCATTATCCAGGTCTCTGGATTCTTTGTCCAGTGACAAAATCATTACATCATTGCCTCTCCCTTGACAATTGTTCCAAATCTCAAAACCAATCTGACCTTAACTTCAATTTGTATTGAACATTTGTCTAACAGGAGCACACTTAACAATGTGGCCTGTATCCTTATTGCTTCATTTGAAGCAAGATGATACAGGGAGCTTTATTGTATTTTCCTCTGTTTTATGTGGAGGACCAGAGTAGGAATGCCTGAAAGTTCAGACTGTAGTAGCAATTAGATCTTCATATCAACAATGAGGGATCCCAACAGAAAGTTGTGAACACAGCTCAATCCATCACGCAAGCCAACCTTCCATCAGTTGACTCCATCTGCCTCAGAAAGGCAGCCAACATCAAAGGTCCCTTCCACCCCAGTTATGATCTCTTCAAACCTCTTTCCAGCCTTAGGCGACTGTCTGTGTGGAGTTTGCACATTCTCCCTGTGTCTGCGTGGGTTTCCTCCGGGTGCTCCACTTTCCACCCATAGTCCAAAGACGCGCAGGCCTGGTGAATTGACCATGCTAAATTGCCCATAATGTTAGGTGCATTAGTCAGAGGGAAATGGATCTGGGTGGGTTACTCTTCGGAGGGTCAGTGTGGATTGGTTGGGCCAAAGGGCCCGTTTCCACACTGTAAGTAATCTAATCTAGTCTTCATCAGGCAGAAGATACAAAACCTTAAACAGATGGACCAACAGATTGCTTGTACCATACTTGGGGTGAGATGTAACCCATGTTTATCAATCTGGTTACTGAAATACCCTAGAGAATTTTGAAACATTTCACATTTGTACGCTTTCACCCAAACTCCAGTCCTTCTAAACATTGGAGCACCTTCTTCAGTCTGTCATCACCTGTGTGCATATTTGAAGCTGAAATAAGTGTCTTCCAAATAATGCGCTACTCCCTGAATTGTTCTTAAAATTTGGTTTATTCATCATTGGAAAATTCTGGGGCCTGAAGAAACATCAAATAGCAGCCTCTGAAACTGAAACAGACTCATGCGTATGCATTAATAGTCAAATGTGACTTAGACTCATCAATTAACTCAAGCGGAAGATGACAATTTGTCAGATCTAATTTTGAAGAAAGTCCCCGACCCTGACAACACTGAACAGATCCTCCACATTTGATCATCTATTGGGGTACCAGCACTCAAGGGTGGACAAATGCCTGCTTTCTCAAAAACAAAAATTGTGCCACATCAGGTGGCAAATTTACAGATGGAAGAACTTACAACATTCTTTGGAGTGAAAAAAAATCAAACAAAAGTGATTTGCATGGCTTCATATATCACAGCTTTGTAATAATAATAGGGTGACTTATGACAGTGCAAACCAGTGTTCCCTATAAGCTGCAGGATGTGTGAATTCACAGCAACTGGGAACACAAATAGGAAACAGACTGGCAAACATCAAGCTTAAAGCACTGCAAAGGGGAACAAGTTAACAGCTCACGGAAAACAGAAATGGGAAGGAACAAGTGACACTCATTTTCATTAAAGTTGGTCCCAGTTAAAATAATCAACTGGCATAAGTCTGAGTTTATTCCAGGTATGAGTACTTTGAAAATAATAACAGTTATAAGTTGAAACAAAAACATAAATATCATGAGGTGCTGGCAGACTATATCTACTGTATATACAGTATATGCTGATGCCTAGTTTTAGTTGTCAGGGAAGACTAATGGATAAGACATCCTGTGCTGCATTATCTTTTAGTTCCCATATGCAGGGGCACTGACCTTCTGGTGCTCTCTGAAATGGCGAGTGACTGTTCCATGAGCTGCCTCAGCTTCGATTGTTTTCCCATCTGGACAAATCAACACTGATGTCATCAGTCCAAGAGAACCAAAACCTGCAGAGAAACAATGTTAATGTGACAAAGCTACACACTCTACAATGCCAAGTATTAGTGAGTCTTACCCAAACAGCCATAAAATATATTCCTGCCAACATAAAATAGAATTGAAAATATCTTCATGCACTCGTCTAAACTCCTGCTTCTAAAACATCCTACCATTCTGTAATTGGTATTAATTATGTACACTTGCTTTTTGCACAGTTTCATATTCAACAGTGAATGTTATTGTTGGAGAATGGAGACATAGTCTTTCAATCATTGGAGATAGTGTTTCTTGCACCTGCCTTTAGTTGGTCCCTTATAATCTTGGCATCCTTTTTTAAACTATGAAATGTTCTCAGCACTTCCAAGTAATTCAAACCTTTGCCATTTTTGACAATTTTATTTAAGTGGCAACAATGATCAAATATAAAGGTAACAGTGGCTATAGTAGGTTAACCAGAAAAACTGCAAAGAACAAAACTGACTTAAAAGTCAGAATTCAAAACGACACACAGCTTTCATCAGCAACTCAACTGTGGTCTTCTGTTTAAACTCCCTAGATTCCATGGGCAGAATGTTAAATTATTTAATTCCTGACCAAAGAGTGGGACCTAAGTATCAGGTTAGAGGCTGCAGGTTACGCTTTACTGTGGCTGTTTGAAACTAAATGCTTCATGGGAGATGCGGGAAGATACCCATCCCTCCAATTCTCAGGCCCCTCCCTGGTGACCACAATGTTGTCAGAGTCAGGATAGACAGTCCCTTCCCTGAGAAACAATGAGGTAAGCCAGTCTGCCAAATGAAGCAAGGCTATGACTGGAGATAGCTGAGGCAGTGAACAACAGGAGGAAGGGTGATTCTCACCTGCAAGATCCAGTGCTTTAACGCACTTAAAAACCTCATCAGCACAAGAAAAGTATCACTGTATCACTCCTAGCCATCAATGTTTCATATTCCAAACCTTCCCTGACAGGTTACCACTTTGACTGACACAGCTTGCTGTCAAACACAACCCTTTCTCTCCTGTCTTCACCTCAAATCTGCATCTCAACAAATATCCTCAGCCACATCCTAATGCTCTCTCACCCCCAATCCTCACAGGTAATATTCCTCAAATGTTGTATCCTATTTCTTCACATCCATAACCCTCTGGCTTTTCACATTACAGATGAAAACCCAGGGCTACAAAGAGAGGCAGAGAACCACAGATGAATCTGCTTTCCACAAATGGAAGAGGACACCGGAGATTACCAACGTATCACTCAGGTGATTAGCAAAGAGATTAGCCAACTAGCCACCAGGATACATGAACATCAACTAGCTACAAAAAGACATGACCCACTCTCACTAGTATCCTCACATACAGATAAGGAAGGACACCACTTCGATAGGGACAACACATCCATCCTAGGACAAGCCAAACAGAGACATGCGCAAGAATTGCTCGAAGCACAGCATTCCAGCCGGAACTCTATCAACAAACACATCGAGTTAGACCCATTTACCACCCCCTGATAAAAGGAACAGGAAGTGACATCACCACAGGAAATGATGTCACTAAGCAGAGGAAACCTAAACACATAAATAAAAAATGGGCCATACCACCAGTGCTTCACCCAGAGGAGCATATCACATGTGGGAAGGAACAGGCACTGGGGAATCAGGAGAACAGTGGTGAGTTTCTGTCAGATGTCACAAGACACTCTTGAGTGTTGGTCTTTTGGATACTGGTGCTGATCCTCATGGAATCATTGAATCCCTACAGTGTGGAAACAGGCCCTTTGGTCCAACAAGTCCACACCGAAACCCAAACCCATTCCCCTGTCCTATTACTCGACATTTCCCTTGACTAATGCACCTAACCTACACATCCCTGAAAACTATGGGCAATTTAGCATGGTCAATTTACCTAACCTGCACATTTTTGGATCGTAGGAAGAAACTGGAGCACCAAGAGGAAACCCACGCAGACATGGGAAGAATGTGCAAACTCCACACAGACAGTCACCCAAGGCTGAAATCGAACCCGGTCTCTGGTGCTGTGAGAGGCAGCAGTGCTAACTGAGCCACCGTGCCACCCCGAGGGTCCTCACGGGTCATAATGAAAATAAACTTGTAGCTCAGTAATAGGGAATGTGTTTGCTGCTGTCAGCATTTCCAGAGACAGTGCATACGCTTTAAGAGAGATTGGAGGAGTCCATCTTGAGCATGCTATGTTGTCTCAGGAATTTACACTAATGTTTGCACCAATGTAAAGAGTGGTCACCTGCATGGAGAATCGGGCATGGCATATAGAGCTAAGTGCAATGCTTGCCCTGAGCGTTCCCCTATGCTCTGCTGCAATTCTGAAGGAGATACAGCATAACCTCCCCTTGGTGGCTCACTAACACACAACTGATTGAATTCTCCCTTTTTTCAAAAAACACACATTTGGGCACAGGATATGCACACTAGCAGCAAGGCCTGTATATATATTACTCATCCCTAATAGTGCTCAAGACGGTGTTGATGAGGGACATTCTTGAATTGTTGCAGTCCTACAACTGTAGTACACTGTCAGAATAGTGATCGAAAAGGACCTTGATTTTCAAACTTCACAATCTGATTTTCACACCTTCAAGCTCCATGGACTGAGATGGTTTTAAAAGGAAAATATTGGGCATGGTTGAAAAAAGACATTTTGTTGAAGTTTTTCATCTTGTGCTCATCAGCACTGTTCGCGTGATATACTAAAGTGAAAGAAAAACACAAGAGAATGTGTATACATATGGGTGCCTGTTTCAACACAATTAATAAGTGATAGCTAGTTTATTTCTCAAGCAAATCAAAGTCAATCTGCCTTGTTTAAAATGTAAACAAAGCTTGGCAGTTAACTGCCATTCATCATTAACTTGTACATTTCCAATGGCAATGTCTCTATGAATAAGAGAGGTGTACTTGTTAATAAAAAAGCAGTGTCCCTTCATGCAGTACAAATGTTGGTTTCCCTCTACTTTAGGATTTCTTATGATTTGTCCCGATGAGTGCCATCAACAAGTTTTGACAAAATGTGTCTTTTTTTCCAACAATACTGAAGTTCTGTACTGCCAAATAACTACTTAGAAAACACTGACTTAAAATGATGAAGCAATCAGCTCACCAGTTGGGTCAGCCAAGCTTATGAAACCAAAGTGGAATAAACAAAATCATCTGAACTGAAATTGACATCTTTATCAAAAGACACCAAAACTAGTGCTCCCAGTCAGGTGTAAAGAAACCCTTACTTTCTAATCGTGTGTACATGTGCATGATAAGTTTCACTGACTCGAGATGAAAGATGTCACCTGTAATTATCAAGCTTAGGAACAACGAACTTAAACACCGTAATAGACACACCAGTTGAATTTCAGCAAGTTGTTTTTGGCACAGCCTGGGAGATTAATGCATGACCTCAGAACTGGAGAAAGCTCTCTCAGCCCCGCTAAAAGGTCAAAGCATCTGGTGACAACACATACTGGTGAGAAACAGTCAGGCACCAAGAATGCAAGCAGGTCTGAAATATTTGCTATTACTGCGGATAACCTTTGTGAATTTTCCAAGGGCTTGACCAATTGGGGGTATCAAGCCCATTGTTTTACCACCTTGGAATGTTTTTCATGGCTCTCGATGGCTTGCGAACAGTGAGCCCTTTCAATCTGTCTGCTTTGGGACCTGGATGTCTGTATTTTTTTGCTCCCAAAAATGCCTCTGATCTTTTGTTTTACTGAGACACATCTGCCCCATGCCTTCTCGTGCTGTTTCTGTTTGTCAGGAAATGTTGAACTGCTCTTTTAAACTTGCTAATGTCTTGTGGTGGCTCTCTAGTTTCCAACCTCACTGCTCAGACTATTGAGTTGGGATGTCATGTTGCAGCTGTACAGGACGTTAGTGAGGCCTGTGTATAGCTCTGGTTGCCCTACTATAGGAAGGATGTGATTAAACTGGAAAGGGTACTGAAAAGATTAACAAGGATGTTACTGAGACTGGAGAATTTCAATTATTAGGAGAGGCTGGGAAGGCTGGGACATTCTTCCCTGGAGTGTTAAGGGTTGAGGGATGACCTTATAGAGGTTTATAAAATCTTGAGGGGCATAGATAAATGAACAGCAAAGGTCTTTTCCCCAGGGTAGGGGAGTTCAAAACCAGAGTGTGTATTTTTAAGGTTAGAGGGGAAAATTTTAAAAGGAATCTGAGGATGGTCCCTTTATGGAATGAACTGTCAGGGGAAATGGTAGATGCAGGTACAGATACAACATTTAAAACACATTTGGATAGGTACACAAATAGGAAAGATTTAGAGGATATGGGCCAAATGCAGGCAAATGGGAGTGGTTTAATTTGGGAAACCTAGTCAGTATGGATGAGTTGGTCCAATATATGACTATAACTAAAGAACCATGATCTCAGGTTAAACCCTTTACGCCTCAAGGTTACTTTAAGGACTTTAAAATGTACTTCATTTTAATTTCCTTTTACAATGCACACTACCTTCTTTGAAAATGTTGTTCCTATGCATATATGCCTGATGTAACATTTTTATTTTGTTTTCAGGGTTAGTAGATAATAAAATTGCTATTTGTTTCACTCATGAAAACCTTGTAATTCACGCTTTAATGATACAATAGACATTAACTGATCCCATTCTTACTAAAGGGAGGTATAGCCTCATGATGAAAAGAACAGTAAACACTGTTGCTGCCAATCCAGGAGTGAAAACAGGAGGGCCAATACACCCCTCCTGATCTGACAGGAACAACACCCAAGGTGCTGTCAGGGTGAGAGTTCCAGGACACTGACCCAGTGACAGTGAAGGAACGGTGGCAAAGTTCCAATTCCAGATGGTGTTTAGCTTGGAGGGAAGCTTGCTGATAATGTTTCTCTCATTACACTACTGCTTATATTTTTCTGGATTGTAGAGGTCATAGGTTTGATAGGTGATGCTGAAGAAGCCATGGCAAGTTGTTGCACTGCATCTTGTAGAAGGTACACTTTACTGCCATTGTTCACCAATAGACAGAGGGAGTGTGGGTTAAAAATGGCAAATGAACTGTTCATCAATGGGCTGTTTTGTCTTGGATTATGTATGGTTTCTTGAGTGTTGTTGCAACTACACACATCAAATAGGAGCAAACAGCATGCCTTATGTGTGCCTTCCATTCAAAAGTTGACACGGAGTTAGGAAGTGAGTTACTTAGTTAATCAGACACCTTCCAGCCCTGACCTGTTCTTGTTTGTATGACTGGTCCAGATCAGCTTCTGGTCAATGGTGCCCTCAGAATAGGGGATTCAGTGATGGTAATGCCATTTAAGATCAACAGATGGTTCGATTCCCTTTTGTTGGATATGCACATTGTCTGGTACTTTTGTGGCCTGAATGTGACTTGCCACTTATCACGACAAGTCTGAATGTAGTCTAGATCTTGATGCATGTGCACATGGTCAGTTTCAGTACCTGAGAAGATGAGAATGGTGCTGAACACCATATCATCATCAGCAAACATCCCCACTTCTGGATATTTTTAGTCAACCTGTTCAGATGGGTAATGATACACCTCTGGACCTGAACCCAGGCCTCCTGGCTCAGAGCTAGGGATACTACCACCGCACCACAAGAGCCCTCAACATCCCAACTTCTGACCTTATGAAAGATGGCAAAACATTGATGATAAAGCTGACAATGTTAGGCCTAGGACACCAACCTGAAAAACTCTTACAACAATGCCCTTGTGGATAAGATTAGCCTCCACAATGGGGAGATGGTGGCACATGCTAAGTTCCTGATCTAGTAATCCAGGCTAATGCTCTGGGAACATGGAGTCAAATCTCTCCATATCGACTGGTGGAATTTAAATTCAACTTACTGAAACTAGTTTTGAAGTTGTAAGGGTAACCATGACAACTATGAGAAGGCAAGGGTAGGAGTGTAATGATAGCTGATTGGCTGCTGGAATGAGAGGTGCTGAGGGTTATTTAGAGATAGGAATAGGGCACAGAGCTTTGGACAGAACTCCCTGCTGTTGGCACGCACACGTGCATAGTGAAATGTGTGTGGACACATCTAGCAGAGATTTCTTTGGCAGCCCTGAGTGCAGCAGTAGAAGCCGTGGGTATGTCTGATTCCTCCCTGTCCTCAGAGGCCCAAGTAATTATCCAGTGATATTTGACAGTGAAGAGGTCAAGATACACGTGTGTTAACTCCAAGCCACTTGAAAGCAATTCCAAAAATGTTGCACACCAAGTCTGATCAGAAGGATTTCAGTGCTTGCAGCACCCCCAACTGGTCAGTTTCTGTAAGAGATCATTCCTCCTCTTGCAAGCATGGCAAGCTGTAGAGAGATCATGGAACCAGTAAGCAGGTTGCTGAAGTCAGAATGAAAGGCTGAAGTTAATTAGGTCCATGAATACTTTTAACTCATTTCGGTACACGGGAATGGGAAACCTGAAAGCGTTTCCAACCTATACCACCTGTTTAGGCATTTCACCCAAACCTGTGCCCACAACCACTTGCCTACTAATTATCTTGCATAGCTGGGAATTTTGTTTGAAAGAAATTCAATTGTGCAACTTGTAGGGCTGACTCATGCACCTCCAAAGCTGTATGTAATGCAGTGAAACAGCCACAAGCCCAATGTTACGCCCATATCCCATAACAGCAACATCACCCCACATAATCAGCAAAGCTGCACAGTCTTTACCCTCACCACTTCCAGGTCTAATATTGTACAAGCCTGATAGGGTGCATGGCCACATGCTTTACTGATTCTTTGAATACAATGCAATACACCTTCTGTTTCATCAACCACTCTGGCTCAAAAAGAGCACCCATGACATTTTTTCACTTTCTCTGCAAATCATCCTGTGGCTTTTGGGAGCTACTCAATTAAACAGAATCATGTGACATTTTCCACTTCTAAATCAGTGACCATTTACAATCGAGCATTCACAGAATTCTTCTTCCCAAACCAACTTGAGCTAAATTGAATCCAAACCCACTGAATGCCTTATCTGTATCAGTTGTCAGAGACTTTCCTGATTTATTAATCTTATTGAATGAAAGAAATTTCCCAAATTCTTTCCATAAGAACAAATTTCTAATAGTTCTGGACTTTTGACTGCTGTTACTGCCAAAATTAAAATCCCTACAAGTTACCACCCTTTTCTCTGTTTTTCCTCCACCTTGTTCCCTTGCAAGACCTGTGACAAAATATAACTCAGCAAAGCACACTCAGCAAAAGGGAGGGAACTGCAACTTGCTGCCAGACTCAGTCACATTCTTCTCAAAGTCAACACGGTAGCAAGAACTCAGGCCTGGCTGACTGGAACACTTTGTAAGGCAGATAATTGTGGCATTTGCTGAGAATTGTAACGAAGACCATAAATTAGTAAGTTCATAATAAAGTAGGAAAATAACAAACATGTTGCTCCATAACCATCTATTGTGAGTGGTGGGAGGATGAACGTCAATTTGGTTGAATTCCTTTTCAAAGCAACTGTATTTAGTGTCAACAGCTCCTCAAAACTAGAGTTCCGGTTGACATCCACATATACTGAAATAACATTATTTCAGGTTAAGGGATCTTTATAATATTTTCACTACTTCTTCATTAAAGTGACTTCCTTTCACATGAGGGAATGAAAGTCACATTCCTCATCCCTCTTGATGGATAGCAAATAGATTAACTGAGAACATCAATGAGGTTTTGAAGTTCATTGTAAGATGAATACCATTTTAGTTAGAACAATTTGCATGTATTGTAAGGGCCTGTAACAGAAGCAAAATTCTCAACACACATGAAAGTAGATGTTAAGTCATAAGCAATTAGAAAGGGAAGAGAAATCAAGGTAATGGATTTTGAAAAATACAGTGTGATGTGCAGAACTGAACAGGTTTAGACCTCAACATTAAAAGCTCAGCTTTGAGGTAGCTGAAGACTTAGCTAACAAAGGGAGGGGATTTATATTTTGTGCTTTGCTCATAGGATAGGGTTGTCTTATACTACCCATCCCTAATTGCCCAGAGGGTGGGTTAAGAATCAATCACATTGCTGTGAATCTAAAGTCATATGGGCCAAACCAGATAACGATGAAAGATTTCCTTCTCTAAAAGGGTAGGGGCATTTAGCAGATGATGAAATGAGCATGTTTGATGAATTGTAGTATGAAGAGAGATTTGACAAAGTGGGCCTGTTTTAAAAAATGAGAGGTAATCTCATTGAAACTTACCATTGAAAGGAATAAACAGGATAGACAGGTAGATGCAGGTCAGATATTTCCCCTAATTGGAATTGAGAATCCAGAACAAGAAAGCACAAATTAAAAATAATGGGGATAGTACTTAGGATCAAGATAATTCTTTTTTTAAACTCAGAAATTTGTGAATCTTTGGAATTCTCTACCCTCAAGGCAATGGATGTTCAGCCTTAAAAAATATTTAAAAGTATGGATTGATAGATTTCTGATTACGAATGGTGCATTGTGCTCTGGGGCTAGTGTGGATAAAAGGTATTGAAGTCCATGATCAGCCATGATAATATTAATCATGAAGCAAGCTCAATGGCCTGAATGGCAATACTCTGTTCCTATGTTTCTAAGGTGTTGAGTTTAAAACTCACCTTAAGGTCAAACAGGATACCATGACCTTGAATGATCTTGTTCATTGCAAGAGTGTGGGTAGACAAAGAGATGGAATCAGTGGTAATGATTAGATTAGATTAGATTGCCTAGTGTGGAAACAGGCCCTTCGGTCCAACAAGTCCACACCAACCCTCCGAAGAGTAACCCCAACTAGTCCCATTTCCCTCAGAGTAATGCACCTAACACTACGGACAATTTAGCATGGCCAATTCACCTAACCCGCACATCTTTGGACTGTGGGAGGAAACCGGAGCACCCGGAGGAAACCCATGCAGACACGGGGAGAATGTGCAAATTCCACACAGACAGTAGCCCGAGGCTGGAATAGAACCTGGGACTCTGGTGCTGTGAGGCAGCAGTGCTAACCACTGAGCCACCATGCCGGCCTGGACTGGAGTTTGCAGCAAATGATGAATTTGAGCTTCCCAATGATGAGTTGGAGGAAGCTCAGATTTGATTTAAATAAGCAGTTGGACCACATGGAGGCAGATGAGTGTTTGAGAGAAGTAAAGGAGAGATGGAGTTAAGTATCATTTGCCCTTTGTCCCAATGGACGTTGTCACTTATGGAACAGCCTACTGATAAACAAGTGCAAGGCATGAAGGGGGAATTGGAGGCTAAGATAATGTGTGGAGAAGGGATAAAAGGCAATTGCTACATTACACAAGTTACACAGAAACATAGGAATAGAATTCTGACAGGGCAGAGACATAAAGTTGAACAAACTTTGAATGTTGTACACGAATAGAGGGACCTCAGGTTCCTATGCATGATTCTCTAAAGGTGGCCAAGCAAGTTGAATCAGTTGTTAAGGCGACTTATAGGTTCCTTGGCTTTATAAATAGAAGCATAGTGTATAAAAGCAAGGAAGTGATGCTACACCTATACAAATCACTGGTCACCACATTTGTTATATTGCATTCAGATCTGGGTGCCTGATTTAAGGCAGGATGCTAAAGCCCTGGAGAGTGTGCAAAGGAGATTTACTGGAATGATGGTAGGATTGAGGGATTTTTGATACCAGGAAAGATCAGAGAAATTGAGCTTATTCCTCTTGGTATAGAGAAGATTAAGAAATGAACTTATTGAGGTGTTCAAAATTTTGACAGGGTGAAGAAGAATATTCTGATTCCACTACTTGATATGTCAGTAAATAGACGTCATAATTTCAAGATTATCAGCAAGAGAGCTAGGAGTGAGATGAAGAGAAACTTCTTTATTCAGAGAGTTGTTAAAATTTGCAATGTGCTGCCTGGGAGAGTGGTGGATGTGAATTTGATCAGAGGTTTCAAAAGAGAGCTGGATATATATTTGAAATTCAAGATTTAGAGGGCCACAGAGATAGGGCTGGAGAATGGGACCAGCTGGGTAGCTCTTTTGGGAACCAGTACAGACATGATGGGTTGAATGGCCTCCTTTGGTACTGTAAAATTCTATGACTAAAATAACAAGAGGTCAATGGCATTGGTCGCCATATCAAATGCTTTGGGAAGAAAGAAATGAAAAAGGATAATCTAACAAGACAGGGTCATGGGTGATTTTGGAGAGCAGTCTTGATAAAAATGGGATAGCAATATCTTGTACAACTCAATATGATGGAAGTCTGATGTCTTCTCACCAACATAAGATATTTCCAAAAACAGGAATACCAGCAACTCAGCCAAATGCAGACGATTAGACAACGACCTAACCAGTAAACTGAATTTACAACCTTGCCAGCATTTTACTAGAGTCAGGATGGTCTCCCACCACAGAGGGAGACAAACAGGTACATTGAGGTGGTAGCTTATCTGAATCAATCCAATGCAGAGAACAAAATATAGTTGAAAATTTGGCAGCTCATTGATAACTACTGCTGGTGTAACGGTGGCCCAGTGGTTAGCACTGCTGCCTCACAGCGCCTGAGACCTGGATTCAATTCCTGCCTCAGGCGACTGACTGTGTGGAGTTTGCACGTTCTCCCCGTGTCTGCGTGGGTTTCCTCCGGGTGCTCCGGTTTCCTCCCACAGTCCAAAGATGTGCAGGGTCAGGTGAATTGGCCATACTAAAAAATTGCCCGTAGTGTTAGGTAAGGGGTAAATGTAGGGGTATGGGTGGGTTTCGCTTCGGCGGGTCGGTGTGGACTTGTTGGGCCGAAGGGCCTGTTTCCACACTGTAATGTAATCTAATCTAAAAAACTGTTACTCTTTTTATAATTTAACTCAGAAGAGGTCACTGCCAAGTTACATTACCGACTTTTGGTCTTGGCAATAGAAGGGAAGGAAGTCAATTTGATGGAAATCCGTCATGGAGTCTTTACCAATTCTTTATCGCTACAATGCCATCCTTACCTGGTCTGGCCTACATGAGACTCCAGATACACAGCAAAGGTGGTTGACTCTTAACTGTCCTCTGGGTAATAATGTCATTGATGCCCACATCCCATGAATGAATTAAAAAGAAAACCTCTTTACAATAACAACTTTCATTCATGTAACATCTTTTATGCAGCAAGGTATCCCAAGCCATATCACAGGAGCATATCAAAGCACATATTTTTCTCTATGCTGCTGTTGTACACTTTTGGTAACTCCGATGAACGTGTCTACTTGCATGACAGAGCTGACAGCAAGCTGTTCATTTTGGTCAGCTCAAGACCAAGGTGTGTAAGCTCATAGTCATGGTTGCTGATGAACCCATATTGAAACTCACTTGCAGCAGTTTGTAGATCAGTGTTCTATGCCTGCAAGGAGTTTGAATTGAAAATCAGCGTCAGGCATACCACAGTTGTTGGCTAGGGCATCAACTCAATCAACATTGACAACCTTACACTGCAGCTCATCAACAGCTTCATGTAACTTCAATCGACATTTACCACAGGCTATACCTTGATGCCGAAACCAGCACCAAGGCTACCTGGGCTACAGTTGTCATGTTAAAGATGAGAGGTTGAGTGGACTAACAGCAAACTAATCAAAATATAAAGCCCTGTGTCCAACACGTTTGTGACTTAGCTGCCCTCCTTTACAGGAGTGAGCCATTGACAGAATTGCTGACCTTTAGAAGTTTTAGAATATCCAGTGTGGAAACAGGCCCTTCGGCCCAACAAGTCCACACTGACTCTCTGAAGAGTAGCCCACTCAAACCCACTTCCCTACCCTATTTCTCTACATTTACCCCTGTCTAAGGCACCTAATGCCTCAACAATATGGGCAATTTAGCATGGCCAATTCACCTGACCCGCACATCTTTGGACTATGGGAGGAAACCAAAGCACCTGGCAGAAACTCACAGAGACACGGGGAGAATGTGCAAACACCATCCAGACAGTCACCCGAGGCTGGAATCAAACCCGGGTCCCTGGTACTGTGAGGCAGCAGTGCTAACCACTGAGTCACTGTGCTGCCATCTCTGGGCACCTCCTGGCAGGACAGAGTGCCAAAGGTAGAAGTACACTAGCATGCAGGCATTCCCAGAGTCAATGGTGATAGAGTCAATGGTGACTCTATCAGCTGGATCTCGAGAACTGAATGGATGATGATCACATCCCTAAAGACATGCTCTATAGCAAGCTAGCTATTCGCATAAAACCAGCAGGTCACCAACATCTGCAATACAAA
Source organism: Chiloscyllium plagiosum (assembly GCF_004010195.1). NCBI lineage: Eukaryota > Metazoa > Chordata > Chondrichthyes > Orectolobiformes > Hemiscylliidae > Chiloscyllium > Chiloscyllium plagiosum. The sequence continues at coordinate 37,437,604 of NC_057711.1, forward strand.
TGCCTCTATAAGTGAGACTTTAAGCTCTCAGGGATCAGAAATGACCAGAGTGGCTTGCTCCCCATGACATGGGGAGCAAGAGAAAACGTACAGGCCTAAAGAAATGACCAAAGGCTGAGAAAGAAGACCTGCTGAAAGGAAAGCCCTTCAGCTGACCTTGGCCCAACACAAATCATCTGTGCCAGCTGCAGAAGAGGTTACCAATAATAAATGAGCCTCGACTATCTCCCAGACTCTGAAATCCAGGAATGACCTGCACTCCCACTGGGTGCAGTTCATCACATCATCTGATGGACAGATGCCATCGTTAAATAAAATCTCACACACACTAACATCAGGAGATTTTAGGACAGTTTGGTCTTGTAAGGAGCTGCCAAGGAGTCTCTTAAAGGGGTAGAAAGGTAAAAGATGCAGGGAATAAAATCTCCCATAGAAGTAATATCATACTTAGACTATTTACAGCAACTGATGTCACCAGAACTAAAAACCTATCTGTGTCTTCAATTAATAGGTGACATCTCTTTATTCACATTCTTTGTAATTCATTTCATTTTTTAAAAAGAAATCATTGCACATATCTGCAGATGTTTTTGTGTATTTAATAGCCAGTTAAAATGAATGTATTTTGGCAAAAGTTCTATGAATAAGGAGTATGCTGATAAGCTGAAACATAGCAAGCACTTTAAGTAGCTAAGCCAAAAAAACAGTTGTTTCTCTTTAATGAGAATTACCTTGTGCCAGAATGTCAGATTGAACATCTCCGTCATAGTTCTTACAAGCCCAGACAAATCCTCCGGAGGACTTCAGCATCTGAGCCACCATATCATCGATTAACCGATGCTCATACCAGATGCCTAGCTTATCAAAAGCTGCTTTGTAATGTCTGTGGAACAAAGATGACCAGACAAAAATCAAACAATGTGATAAATATCAATCATTATTAACCACAGACTCTTCATACTGTCACACATTCTAGTAAGATCCTGCTTCTTTGCAGTAAAAACCTAAACTGTTCACAGTTCAGTAAAATGCTATTGTATTAGTCTATGCAGACAAAGGAACAGAACTTGTGCAGAAGTGACCTTGTGAAAATATGGGACCCATATTGAAGATTGTTCTGGTACATTTGCTTGATTTGGTTTCTCTACACAACGGGAAGTCAAGATTGTGCATTGTCCAAGTATTTTAACAGTGGGACTTCTGTAGTTAAATCTCAGGATCTGATTACAACATACATCCAGCTGAAAGCAAAATTTACTTTGCATATTCAATGGTAAAAGCTCCAGATGGTCAGTGTTGAATTGCTGGACTAAATGGTGAAGATTTTCACACACCGTTTCCAAGAACGACCTCTGCTGGAAACCTTGTGTCTGCACAGTTACACTGTCACCACTTTATAAGCTCTCAAGTGTAGACGGAAAAGCACTAACCTGTGCATTGTCAAATACAAAATAGTCTTTGCAGGGAGGCAAGAGAAAAAAAATAGAATTACAAAACAGATCTTTCACGATTGTTTGTACCTGGGTTTCCTCCTTTATAAACCTTCATCAATTTTTGATGGGCTGCCACATAGAATCTGAGGCATATAGTTTGTAATGAGAGCCTTGTGTAGTCATCAGCATCATTGTGTTAGGTAGCAAAGATAAAAAATGATTCATGGTAATGTAATTCCTCAATTACCACTGTAGCCTTGATTAGTCTCAGTTGCAACATTTCCACTGAAATGCACTAGCAAGAGTAGGCCGTAAGCCTTTCCTGGTAGACAATAGAATCATGCCTGATCTGCAATTTAATTCTATATACTTACCTCCATCTAATATCACTGCATACCATCATTAACAAAAAAAAAGTAATTTTCAATTAGTAACTGACCCAGCATCAACTGAGTTTCAAACTTCATCTGCCTTTCCATGATCTAATACCTGCCAACTTTTGCACTCAAAGCTCACCTGAATAAAAGGTTAGGTTGAGGTGCTAATAGCTGTTACACCACACACCAGTAAGAAGTCAATGCTATCAAGGGAGAAAAAATAGTGAAAAGAATAACCTTGTGCTTTATACTTGCGTATATTAGGCTGACTTCTATGTTCACTTTCTTTCCTGAATTATGATTTGATTGTTATTGTCACAGGTACAGTGAAATGTTTTGTTTGGTATGCGGTACAGGCACATCATACCATGCAAAGTGCATAAGGATAATAAAACAGAGCAAGGTGTAAAATGTTACAGCTACAGAGAAAGTGCACAAATAGTGAGGTCAACATTAAATTTAAAATTTGAGGGGTCCATTCAGCGAGTACAAAGTGGTTCTTGAATCTGTTGGTATATGTGCTTAAGCTGCCTTGATGGAAGAGATTATAACTGGGATGGGAGGAGTCTTTGATAATGTTGGCTGCCTGCCTGAGGCAGCAGAAAGTGCAGATGGATTCAGTGGATGGGAAGTTTCTTTGCAAATGGACTGGGCTGCTATCACAACTCTCTGTAGTTTCTTACGATCCTGGGCAGAGCAGTTGCAGTACCAAGCCATGATGGATCCAGATAGAATGCTTTCTATGGTGCATTGGTAAGAGCCCTTCCTGCCATGCAAATTTCCTTAGCCTCTTGAGGAAGCAGAGGCACTGTTGTGCTTTCTTGATTGTCGTGTTGATGTGGGTGGAGCAGGACAGATTGTTGGGGACCATCACTCCTAGGAACTTAGTGCTCTTGACAATATACTCCACCTCAGCCCCCATTGATGTAGATACGGGTATGCCCTCCACTCCGCTTCCTGAAGTCAATGGCCAGCTCTTTTGTTTTGCTGATGTCGAGGGAGAGATTGTTATCTTGCCACCAAGTATTCTGTCTCATCACTGTTTGAGATCGGACTACTACAGTAATGTGGCCAGCTAACTTGTGGATGGAGTTAGGACAAAATTTGGCCAGACAGTCATGAGTGCACAGGGAGTATAGCAACGGACTGAGTATGCAACCTTGTGGAGTGCCAGTGTTGAGGTGAAAAGGTGTTGGTGCCTGTTCTCACAAATTGCAGTCTGTGTCAGAAAGTTAAAGATTCAACTGCAAAGGGCGGAACAGAGACTTACGTGAGATGATAGGGACCTTGGAATGTTTATAATCTGGCTCATGATCTGGTAATGATATTGCTTCTTTTTGGATGGCAAGTAAAGAGTAATCTAATTTACTTCTGTACTGGGGAAAGATTTCACACATACTTTTTGTACAATTTCTGTTTTGACTTAGCAGTGAGGAATTAAGCAGTGTTACAGACACCTAAAAAGCAGCACAATTTTTTCAACAGAATAGCCGAGGGGGCAAAAAGATGTAAAATAAAAGCTCAAAAATTCAGAACAAAGAAGTTAATTTGTTTAAGTGAAGCAAAACACAAAGTGCAGGGAGCGGACAAAGGAAATACAAGGGCAAATAGAAGGTAACTTAAAAAGAACACTGAAGTCTTTTCTAAACATCTAAAGAGTAAAAGTCAAAATAATAGTCAAAGGAAGGGTGAGGTCGATTAGGGACTGAAAAGGAAATCTTGCATTGGCTAAGGGACTAAATTAGTACTTTTCATCTGTTTGCACAAAAATGCAGCTAATGTCACAACAAAGGAGGAGGGAGTAGGGCAATTGGACAGGATAAAATTAAAGAAAAGCACAAAATGTAGGCAGTACACAAAACAGAAACATTATGAGTTCTGGATGGGATGTGTAGCTTTTCAAAGTTAGCTCATCTCTGCTGGCGGACTGGGCCTGTTTTAAATTTTTCAGGCAATGGTACTTTAATTATTCTCAACACACTCAACCACGCTTTGTGGAAGCATTATAGAGTCAGAGAGTTGTACAGCACAGAAACAGACCCTTCAGTCCAACTTGTCAATGCCAACTAGATATCCTAAATTAGTCTTGTCCCATTTGCCAGCACTTGGACCATATCCTTCTAACCCCTTCCTATTCATATACCCTTCTTGATGCTTTTTAAATGCTGTAATTGTACTAGTCTCCACCATTTCATCTGGCAGCTCATTCCATACACGTACCACCCTCTGCATAAAAAAGCTATCCTTTAGTCCTCTTTTAAATCTCTCCCCTCTCAGCTTAAATCTATGTTCTCTAGTTTTGGTCTCCCCCACTCTGGGGAAAAGACCTTGAGTACTCACCCTCTCGATGCCCCTCACAATTTATAAACCTCTATAAGGTCACCCCTCAGCCTCTGACGCTCCAGGGAAAACAGCCCCAACCTATTCAGCCTCTCCCTGTAGCTCAAACTCTCCAAACCTGGCAACATCCTTGTAAATCTTTTCTGAACCCTTTCAAGTTTCACAACACACTTCGTTTTGGCAGGGTGACCAGAACTGAAAGCAGTTTTGAATTGCATGTTTGTTACCTTGAAGACAATCTTATATTGATGGCTTCTAATTTTCCCAACAATGAGAAACACTGGGAGATGTTTAATGAATGTGACAGGGGTTAAGCCAGAGAGAGGCCTGTCTTGCTTCTTTTCGGCGATGCCCACTGAATTAGGTGCCACTCATGCACTCAATAGACCAGTGGCAGGTCTGTCCCAGAGTCAAGCCTGCCACTCACCTGAGGTACAGGATTGGGGATGGACATTCCTGATGGCAGCTGGGTATTGAAAGGCTCGGGATTGTGTTGCAATTGGAGTATTGAGGAGGGTCAGCAGCAAGGAAAATGAGGTGGCTCTCAACAGCATCCCTCTGCCCAATACTAGGCCCCTCTATCAGGCAGTGAAGGAGTACCTCTAAAGGAGTACCTCTGAAGGAGTGATGCCTGTCCACCTGCCCACTAAAAGCCCCCGGTGAATTTCCACACCTTGGAATGCATGGTAGCTAAACCCACCAATGACGCAAAGATTTGGGGGGGGGGGTGGGGGGAAAGAGCGTGGGAATATGTTGCAAAGAGGAATATAGATAGATTTTAGACTATGCAAATAAGTGGCAACTAGCACAATAAATCTTGCTCATCTAACCTGTTTAGCCTTTAGGGAACTTTGATGTAGTGGGAATACAAGGTCCTAGTGATCTTGTGGGTATTAGAGTCAATGCAGCAGAGTCTATTTGCCCAAAATTAGGCCCAGGAATTTTCCAACCGGGAGAAAGTATTCATAGAATCATGACAGTGTGAACAGGCTATTCAGTCTATCAAGTCTACACCAATCCAGTAGACTTGAGCATCCCACCCAGCTCCAGCCCCCTCACCCCATTTCCTATGGCCAACCCACCTGGCCTATACATTTAGCATGGCCAATCTACCTAAGCTGTATGTCTTTGGACTGTGGAAGGAAACTGGAACACGTGAAGGAAACCCACACAGACACATGGAGAACTCGCAAACTTCACACAGACAGTTGCCCGAAGCTGGAATTAAATGCATTTCTCTGGTGTGGTGAGGCAGCAGTGCTAACCACTGAGTCACCATGCTGTTCCCTGCTAACCACTGAACCACCATGCCACCCCCTTGAGGTGCCAGTGGGATCTTCCTGGAGATCTTGGACCTCTTCCTGAAGTTGAAGATTGTCAGGGAATGCCATGTTGAGGACCCTTGTGGTCCTTATGTAGCAGTACTGTGTGTCCTGATCGCATTGCTGGCTTCACATCACTCCAGTCCCTTTATTTGAGTCTTCTGCTTCTGTCTATCTCTTATTATTAAAGTGAACAGGGCTCACAGAGGCAGCTTCTTAACAGACGCCTCCGAGAAGCAACAACATGAATGGCCAAGGCACTTGTGTGCTCCCTACCCAGAATTAAGGCTCTCTCTCAGATTGTGACCCAACTTACTGCCTCTTTCCCTCCCAGCAGGGCCGGTAAACATTTCCAGAAAGTTCTCTGTTTATGTCCATATTCACCCTGGTCAATGTGGCAATTAGTTTAGTGCCTCCTTTATTCTGCCAACATATTTATAAATTTAAATAAGGTATATACCTTCTGATCATCACCATCAAATTTCATTTGTGAATCATCATGCTCAAATCCTCCAAGTTGTTTCCTTTCTCTATGAGCGTGCTGTTTTCCCACAGTCAGCTGAGTTAACTATCAGTTAGGAACCTGCAGTCTAGAGCCTTGGCAATGATGAATCCTGGTAGTGACTGGGTCTCTTGGACAGACGCTGGGAGAGGAAGAAGTGGTGAGAGGAGATCAAGATTCGCTAAGAAAGAAAGAAGAGAGAAAGAAGAAAGAAGAAGAGAGTGAAAACTAAAGAGTACCAAAGTATTCATAGAGAAATTAAATAGAATAAAGGATGTGCAAAGTTGATTACCACACAGCAATGAATGAACCTTGAGCAATTCAGCACTGTCTGAACACCTGAGATATATCTGGAAGGTACTCCCACAGAGGAGCAGCACACTGTATAAAGTTAAGGAACAGCACTGAAGGAAGAATTTCAAAGTAATTTCTGTAGGCCTATGAAAGCACAGACAACAGGGATTACTTAAATTAATCGGAGACTTGACCACAGTCTAATCATACAATGCAAAATAATATTTAATGCAGCTACTATACTAGCTGTAAAATATCCAGAAGAGGAAGAAAACTAACATAATTGAAAAGCAGATAAAGAAAACTTGTATGGGCTTCCAGCCTTTGACTTTGGTGCTGTCTTTTGCCAAGGTAAGGGATAGGACAAGCCTGTGGTAGTCTTAGAGCTCTTATTACAGGACGATTGATGCAAATACCTCCCTAACCTGGCAGACACAGCACCGGACCTTTGCCGGATCAGAGAATTTGCCAGACCACTGGAGATTAAGTATATCCAATGCACAAACGTTTGACAATAAGGACATCAACCTGACTTCATTTGTCCAATGGATGAATGTTCTTCCATGATTGGAAACCAAACTAAGGATTTTATGAGATCCAAGCTAGACAAAGTGTAACAAAAAGTAAAATGAATAAATATTAGTGCAGAACCACTACAGAGAAAAACAGAGCCACTGCAAGTGTCAGACCAGAGAGGTTGCCAGATCGAAAAAGACAGATTAGGTAGGTACAATCTGTAAAGGCTACTTGCCTGACAGTTTCCTGGCAGTATTATAGATCTGTGCTCAAGAACTAGCTCTGCCCCTAATCAAGTTGTTCCAATATAGCTGCAACTCTGGCATCTGACCAACTATGTGAAAAATTGGCCAAGGCACTTGTGTGCTCCTTACCCAGAATTACACTTTGTCTCACTTGGATCTCATAAAATCCTGTGTTTGGTGTCCATTCATGGAAGAACATTCATCCATTGTACAAATGATTGATACAAATCAGGTTGATGTCCTTATTGTCAACAAAAGGCAGCACAAATCCAATATTGTCAGTCTATTCCTCATCATCAGCTAAGTGATGGAAGGTGTTGATTGACAATGCCAGCAAATGACACAAGCAATAAACTGCTCACTGACACCGCCAGGGTCACGTGGTTCCTGAGCTCATTACAGGCTTGGTCAAAACAAAGACAAAGAGCTGAACTCAAGAAATAAGATGTGAGTAACTGCTTTGACATCAAGGCAGAATTTGAACTTCAAGGATCCATAGTAAATTTAAAGCAATGTGAATTGGGGAGAAAACTTCATGACTAAGCCATATTGAGCTCAACAGAGGATGGTTGCAATTGTTGGAGGTCAATCATCTACAAGACACAGCTGCAGTTCCTCAGGATGGTGTCCTAGGCCAAAGCATCTTCCACTGCTTCACCACTAACTTTCCCTCCATCATATGTACTTAAGTTCTAACAATATCAGAAATGTGGATATTTACTGATGATTGCATGACGTTCAGCACCATTCACCACTCCTCAGACACTGAAGCAGCACATATGCAGCAAAACTTGGCCAACATTAGGCTTGTGCTGACTAGTGACCATCCCAATACAAGAGGCTCTAAATGCTTCCCTTTACATTCAACAACATTACCATCACTCAGTCACCCACCATCACCATCTGTAGGTTACAATTGGCCAGAAGCTTAACTGGACTAGCTATATAAATACAATGGCAACAAGCGCATTTCAGAGTCTGCAAATTGTTCAGTGAATAACTCATCTCCTGGCTCCCCAAAGCCTGTCCACTATCTACAACGCATACATCAGGAATATAATGGAATAATGGCCTGTAAGAGTTCAGCTCCAACTAGGACAAATCAGCCCACTTGACTGACACCACACCGTAAATGTTAACCCTCTCCACCATTGGCACACAGTGGCAGCGTAGTGTACCATACACAACAAATTGAACAGCACACTCAAAAGGTCATACAGCAGGAAAACAGACCTTTGATCCAACTCATCCATGCCCACCAAGTTTCCCAAAGTAGTCTAGTCCCACTTGCTTACGTTTGGCCCACATCCCTCTAAATGTTTCCTATTCATGCATCTATCTACATGTCTTTTAAATGTTGTAACTGTACCAGCATCTACCACTCCCTCTGGCAGTTCATTCCACATACAAGCTACTCTCTGTATGAAAAAATTGCTCCTTTTAAATCTTTCTCTTCTCACCTTAAAAAATATGTCCCCTAGTTTTGAACTCCCCCACTTTATGGAAAGATCTTTGCTTTTCATCTTATCAATGCTCCTCATGATTTTATAAGGTCACCCCTCCACCTCCTAGAGGTCCCAGCCTATCATTATAACTCAACTCCTACATTCTCAGCAACATCCTGGTAACTCTTTTCTGAACCCTTTCCAATTTAATAAAATCCTTCCTATAGCAAGGTGACCAGAACTGTACACAGTACTCCAGAAGAGGTCTCACCAACTTCCTGTACAACCATCCCAACTCCTATACTCAATGGTCTGAAGAAATGAAGCTAAATATCCTTTTAACCACCCGATCTACCTGTGATGCAACTTTTAAAGAATTATGTACCTGAACATGTTGGTCTCTCTGTTTGACAACATGACACATGGCCCTACCATTAATTGTAAAAGTCCTGCCCTTGTTTGTTTTACCAAAATGCAATACCTCACACTTATCCAAATTAAACTCTATTTGCCACTCCTCAACCCACTGTCCCAATTGATCAAGATCCCTTTGTAATCTTAGATAACCTTCACTGTCCACTATACCACCAACTTTAGTGTCATCCGCAAACTTACTAATCATGGCTCTTAAATGCTCATCCAAATTATTTACATAAATTACCAACAAAAGTGGACCCAGCACTAATCCCCACAGAACACTGCTGTTCACAGATCTCCAATGCAAAAAACAATCTTCTACCACCACCCTCTGAAGTATATCTTGTATCCAATTGGTAAGCTCTCTCTGAATCCCATGTAATCTAACCTCACTAATCAGTCCAGCAGGCGGACCCTTGGAAAGGCTTTACTAAAGCCCATGTAACCCGTCTGCCCTCAATCTTTTTGGTTACATCCTCAAAACGTGAAGTTCCTGAGACATGGTTACCCATGCACAAAGTCATGCTGACTATCCTCAAACTGTCCTTGCCTCTCCAAGTACACGTAAACCCCATCTCTTCGCATCCCCTCCAACAACTTACCTACCACTGATATCAAACTCACGGGCCTCTTGATCCCAGGCTTCTCCTTACAGCCTTTTTTAAATAAAAGGCATTGTATTAGCCAACCTCCAGTCCTCTGGCACCTCACCCGTGCTGTAGATGATACAAACATCTCTGCTAGGGGCCCTCGCAATCTCTTCCCTAACTTCCCAGAATCCTGGGATACATTTGATCAGGTCCTAAAGATTTATCCACCTTTATGTTTTTAAGACCTCTTCAGAATTGTGGACATTAATATTTATTTCCTTGAGTTGCAGCCTCCATTTTTTTCTCCACAGTAAAAACTGGCACAAAATATTTGATTAGCATCACTCCTGTCTCCTGTGGTTCCACACTTGAAGAATTTGTTGATCTTTAAGGGGCCCTATTCTCTCGATAGTTGCTTTTTTGCTCCTGATGCACTTGTAGAATCTATCTGGATTCTTCTTAACTTTCTCTGCCATGGCTATCTCCTTTTTGCTTCCCTGATTTCCCTCATAAGAATGGTCCTTCATCCCAATTGTCTATACCTAAATATATAACTCCTTCTAATTGTTGACCAGACCATCAATATCTTTACTCTTCCATTGTTCCGTGCTCTTACGAGCCTTATCTAACTGTGCAGTGGTCACTCTTATCAGTAGTGTCATGGATAGATGCATCTGCAGCAGGCAAATTGCTGAGGATGAGGATGTTTTTAATCTCTTGTTGATTCACTCACCACCTGCCACAGACCCAGTCTAGCAGTTTGCCCTTTAGAACTAGACCAGCTCGATCAGTAGTACTGCAGCCGAACCACTCCTGGTGGTGGACACTAAACTTCCCGAATCTGAGTACAGTCTGTACCCTTGCCACTCTCAGAGCATCCTCTAACTGGGGCTCAACATCCTGACTTGAAAATAGAATTGCTGTTCCTTCACTGATGATGGATTAAAAACCTAGGGGACCTTACTTCGTAACAGCACAACCAGTCACTGCCGATAGACTTGAAAAGGTGAGACACCATAACCTTTGCCTGGACAATTAACAATTCTGGCTTTGGCAGCACTGCTCACATTCCATAATGACTAAAAATCCCTGAATATTCTGCAAATTCAGCTTCAGTTTTAAATAAAACAAAAACTCAAAATAAAAATCTGTTAATCAATAAAAGTCACCATTCAGCTGCTAGATTTTCCTCAAAATTCTGCTGGTTCAGTAATGTCCATTGGGGAAGTCAGATTCAATCTGCCTTCTATCATAGAAACACAGAATAATTATAATAGAGAAGGCAGCCATTCAGTTGCTGCTTTCCAGCTTGTTCTTCGTAAGGACAATTCACCTCGTCCCAATTCCTCCTTTCTTTTCTGATAATTATCCAATTCCCTTTTGAAAGATATGACTGAATCTGCCTCTCAGGAAGTATATTCCCATCCCAAGCTCCTTCTATATAATATCATGTTTGATTTGGTTCTTTAATCATTCACTTTATATTGAGACCTCTGGTTTTTAACCTTTCCACCAATGAGTAATTTATATCTGTCTCCTCTGTCCAGATCCCTTGTGACTTTGATTGCCCAATTCAAATCTTCTTTCAACCTTCCTCCACTAAGGATGATGGCCTCACCTTCTCCAATCTATTCATATCACTGAAGTCCTCCTTGGAACCATTCTTATCCATCTTTTCCGCACCTACTTGAATGTTTTCATATCCTTCCTAAAGTATGACGTCCAGATGAGGCCAAACCAGAGTTTTATAAAGAGTTGCTGTATCAGCCGTGCCTCCCTGCACTTGCACCAATTTATAAAGCCCATTATCTTGCATGTCTTGTGAACTACTTCCTCATTCTGCTGTGCCACCTTCAGCAATTTGTGTAGATATATACCCAGCTTGCTCTTCTTTTAGAATATCATCCTGCATTTGCATTTATTCTACTTGTTCTTCCTGCTAACATGCATCATTTCATATTTCTGTGCATTAAACTCCATCTGTCATATGTCGCCAATACCATCACCCTATTTGCCCTCTCGAGGTACCCTTCCAAGCTCTTGGTATCATCCATACATTTTGAAATTGTCCCTTTCATACTTATAAATAAACATCAAGAAAAAATGCAGTGATTCTCTCCCACTCTGTATTTCCGTCCATGCTGACTTGCTCGTCTCTGTCTCCTGTCCTTCTATAAAGGGAGATATTTCAGGTTATTACTCACACTGCTATTTTGTGGGCCTCAACTTTGCTGACAAACCTTTTACATGATACTTTATCATGATGTCCTTGGGCATTCACGTACAAAATGTCAGCTGTATTATCCCTATTAACCATCCCTGCTACCTCAACAAAATAGTCAATCATATTAGTTAAACATTGCTTTTAACATATCAATGCTGGATTTCCTTAATTGATTCATATTTGTTCAATTGATTGCTAGTTTTGTCCCAAATCATTACAGAGGAACTTCGATTATCAGAACGACACAGGCGGGGAGTATTTTGTTCGGATAATCAAATGTTCACATAATCGAATGCCGGATAACATAAATTGGCCAAGCATCGAGACATTGCGATCTTGTCTGGATAATCTTAAATTCGGATAATCGAATGCCGGATAATTGAGGTTTCCTCCATATTTCTAAATCCTTTACTATAACTGAGGTCAAACCAATTAGTTTATCAACATATCCTTATTGTTGCTTGAAAGTTCTCTGACACCAATCCTTTATTGGAGGAAGACTGGGAGTTTATTGAAAGTGCTTCCACAATTTTCATCCTTACTTCCCTCAGTATCTCATCTAGCCCTGATGATTTAATCTTAATCTGCTCAGCCTTTTCAAAACATCCTCTGGATCAATTTTTACTCCATTCAATGTCTCAACTAGCTCCTCTTTCTTTGGCAAGATCTTTTTTGAAATGGCAGGTGCAAAGTAGTCATTTAGGGCCTCAGGCATACCCTCTGTGTCTATGCACAAATCCCTTATTTGGTAACTAATAAGCTTCACTCTCTTTTCATACTGCCATCTTACAAGTTGACAGAAGACTTTTGGATTCTCTTAACCTTCCCTTTTATCTTAACTGCCAGTCTCTTCTCATACTCTCCCTCTGCTTCTCTTTTCACCTTTTTTTTGTACTGAAACCAGGTTATCACTTGCATTGTCAAAGTCACATTGGTCATGAATAGCCTTTTTCTACTTTATCCTCTGAGGAGCTCACATCATACTTTTACCCCTCATGGGAAGGAACTTCAATTGTACCTGAACTACCTCCATTTTAGAAGCTGTTCATTGTCTAGTAACGGTGTTGTTTGCTAATCTTGATTCTACTTTTTCCGGCCCAGATCCTTTCCCCTCACCAATGAAATTAGCCCTACCTCAATTAATTACTTTTACCCTGAATTCCTTGTCCTTTTTCAAAGTTAATCTAAACTGAATATGATAACTTGCATTTAATGAGCTAGACTGTAGTTCAAGATTTATTACTTTAAATAAAAGAAACAAACTTACAGCTCAAAAATATCCTGGAATATGTCCTTAAACCGTCCATCATAAGCCTTCATAATAGTGTTTTTGGTGCTCATATAAAGGGGCCATTTCTTACTTAGGGCATACTGGAAGCAGCTGTGTGCAAATCCTGTAATAGACTATGTATTAAAAAAAGAACAAGTCAAAGACCAACAACAGGATTGGATTGCTAAACTTTTCTGAAAAAGGTACAAAAGCTACTGGCTCAATGATGAATTCCCATGGTTTCTAAACTGATACTTGGGGTTGAATTGAATGATCACAGTGCTGGGCTGGAGAACCAGTGATCATTCTGGATCCTCATCACAACCTGAATTAGTGCCAATGGATCACCTAGCTGCTGGGCATCTGGATCCTTAATGCGTTCAGGGACTTCCAGTCAATCAGAGACTGGAAGCTCTCCAGTATTGGCAAGTTCAACACTGGGGCTGGAGTGATGTCAGGTGATGTGGATAACCCCTCCTATCTAGAAGGCTTTGGCGGGGATCGGGGTGGGTTTGATTTAAAGGAGAGCTTTGTGTCTTTTTGTCTGTGAAGTATTCCCATTGATGGGCTGGTCAGCCAAATTAGGAGGGACCATCCCTCACCAAAGCACAAGTGAGCCTGCCAGGCTTTAATTGATGGGTTTCCCACATGGTGTAGCACCCACCTGTCCACAATAGAATACTTAAACACTACAGTGTCAAAAGACTCTCCAGATTCCATTCCACATGGAAGCTGTTTTGATCATTATGGGAGAAAAAAACAATTTCCACTGACTGCCCTGGAAACAAACCCAAATCCGTGTCATATATAAGATAACCCATTAATCCAACTAGCTGCAAACTGCATGCCTGTCATATTAAAACTATACACATTTCAACAGCTGTTCATCCATCGATTGTTGATTATTGTGTTAACAACAGACCTGAAAGCAAGGTGACATTTTAAAATAGCTCCTTCAATATTTAACATTGAAAACCGGTGTAAAATATGCCATTCCTATTTGTAACATTGTGAAGAATGAGAGAATATCCGCATTTTGTGGATTACAAGAAAAAAGATGCTAGAACAGACAAGTTAACGGAAAATATTTTGAATGTGTGGAAATAAATTACAATGTAAAGTTTCAAATGTTTAGTAACATTAATAAATACCCAACAAAAAGTTACTGTCGGTGTCCAGGAAAGATAGATAAACGGAAGCAGAGCTAAATTCAGAAAACTATGAGCAACTTACCTCATCTGTATTGAACATTCCCATTCCTACCCCTCCACCAGGGAAATCAAACACATTCCATTCCAGGGATTTGCTCCCATCACTGGGCACGAAGACAAGTTTAAAGTTACCCGGCTGGTCCATGACAAAATCTATGGCTCGATACTAGAATACAAGTAGTTGGTAAAACTTAGACATTCACATTTTAAATAAAATTCATGTCCTACATTTGAGTGCCAGGTCTGCTCTGCCTGTTGTCTCTAAACCAGATTAAGTTTAGTTTTTCTACTTTATAACAGCACTTACAAATCCTTAATTTCATCAGTTATTTATTTGTTGTCTCTCAGTGGTGACGTCCTCTACAATTGTCTGCAATTTCTTATGTTACTGAAGAGAAAATCCCATTGTAGTTTGGAAATATACCATCTTATGTAAAATGTTTCTTTAAAATGAGGAAGCAGATTCATTTTTGCTGTAAAATGCTTATAGACAAAAAGATCCCTTTATCAAAATCATTGAGCACACAAGGTGTTAAATTAAACAATAATAGAAATTTCAATATTATCTTGTTATCAAACATCATTTTAATTTCTGTTTAAAGTGAAAAGTGGAAGTCAGTTTTCAGCTTCTGCTCACCTCCTTTCAGAAGCCAAAGTTTTGGATAAACACCTCTAATTACATATGCTTTTCATCACAAAGGCTGCTATTGCCATACCTTTAGACCCTAATACATAGGAGCAGAAGTAGGCCATTCAGCCCGTCGAGTCTGCCTTGCCATTCAGTGAGATCACGGATGATCTGATAATCCTCAACTCCATTTTCCTGCCTTTTTCCCATAACCCTGATTCCTTGATTAAAACTCTGTCCATCTCAGCCTTGAATATACTTAATGACCCAACCTCAACAGTTCTCCTTGATAAAGAGCTCTATAGGTTCTATATCTTCTGACAGAAGAAATTCCTCTTCATCTCTGTCTTAAACAACCCCTTACTCTGAAATAATGCCCTGTGGTCCTAGACCCCTCTACATGGGGAAATAACCTTTCCGCATCTACTTTGTCGAGTCCTCTAAGAATCTTGTATGTTTCAATAAGGTCACTTCTCATTCCTCTAAATCAGTGATTCTCAACCGTTTTGTGGCCACGGCCCCGTTAGGTGCTCTTCAACGGTACTAGGGACCCTTTTCAAACAGGGATACAACACAAACAGATAGACAGAAAATAATTTCACAGTTTTCACTCTGTGGCCCCCTTCAAATATGCCAGAGTCCCTAAGGGGGCCCCCATTGAGAATAACTGCTCTAAATTTCATGGGCACAGGCCCAATCTACTCAGCCTCGCTTCAAAAGACAGTCCCTCCATACCTAATATCAGCGTCTTATCTGCTCACCTGTACCTCTGAGCTGAAACCACCTGCTCCTCAAACCATTCACAGCTTTTTTACCTTCGCACACAATTCCTTCAATGCCCCAAAAGCAGCCTTCCATCCTAAATCACTGAACGTTTGCTGCTTATGTTTCATCGTGCACCTCCCTATCCACCATTACTGCCTTCATTGAGCTGCATTAGACTTTCCTGAAGAAGACAGGTATCTGGAGTTCAGAAAGTTCCGAACTCTGCCATCCTGTCTCTGTTAGGAGGCTTCGTTGCCTAAATTGCATCAGAGAGGCCTAATGGAGTCAGGCAGATAGCAAGCTAGAAGGACACAGTCCAGCTGGGATCATGGTTAGGCCCTCATGCCCTCACCACAAAGATGAGTGACCAGAAATGTGAATTGTTTGTCTCTCCACTGATGTTCCTGATAGATATTTCCAGCATTTTGTTTAAATTTCAGATTTCAAGTCGCTGAATGTTTCATTTTGGTATTTTTCTTTCCCTAAAGGTCATGAGGGAAACAGTTCGGATTTTAGGCTATCCAACAGCCTCAAGCTTTCTTTTAGTTTCAACAGCTTTCCATTTCCAGATTTGCATTGTAAACGGTGAGGTCCCACAAATGGGATGAATTAATAGTTAGTTGAGGGATCCTTATTGACCTGGACACTGGTGGATTTCTCTGCACTACCCGAGAAGGCAGCCAGGACTTTTGTCTAATATCTTACCTAAAAGAAAACAATGCAGACAATACAACACTGTCAGTACTGCACTGATATAATTTTACTCCCTTGCTTATGGAACTACTGTGCGGTGTAAACCAAGGAAATGCAAACTGTCTCAGAGGGTTGAGAGTCATTCAAATTTCTTGCCTGAAAAGGCAGTGAAGCAGAAAATTTCAATATGTTTACTGCAAGGGTAGATAGATTTTGATCTACCAGGGGAATGAAAGATTATTGGGATAATGCAGGAATGCAGATAATGAGATTAAAATCAGATCAGGGCCATGATCATATTCAATAGTGGAGCAGCTCAGAGTGCGAATGGTCTTACTCTTGTTCATTGTTTATAAACTGAATGCATTGAATTATTCTTACAAAGTGAACATTGAAAGTTTTCTTCAACAATAAAGCAAGTTCTTTGTAATGCGGCTATAAATCTTGTGTAACAACAGCCTTACCTGATCTCCATATGCATGCCGGCCTATTGTGATTGGCTTCACCCAGCCGGGGACAAGTCGTGGGATGTTTTTGCAAATAATTGGATCTCGAAAAACTGTGCCACCTAAGATATTTCGGATAGTTCCATTTGGGCTTTTCCACATCTTTTTCAGTCCAAATTCTGAAAAAGTATCAATTGGGCTTTTGTCAGTATTTCCATCCCAAGAAACTAGACTGAATATTCTGTTTAATTCTGCTAGAGAGGAAGCTAGAGATGTAAAACAGAAGCAAGGGCAACTAGAGATATCTTAAAAGGAAAAGAGTAAATAAGTGTTGGCCCTCGAGAGAGTGAGAAAGGGTGTTAGTAGTAGATATTAAAGAAATTGTGGATGGGATGAATAAACATTTTGCTTCGGTCTTCACTATAAACAACAAATATATACCAGTAATAACTATAATATCGAAGGGTAAAGGATCAGAAGTACTTGGTGTAATTACAATCACTCGCAAAGTGTTCCTGAGCAAACTAATAGAGCTGCGGGTCAAATCTTCGGGGATCCTCACCTTAGGGCCTTCAAAGAGGTGGCTAACAAATAGTTCAAAACATTGGGAGCTATATTTCCAAAATTCATTAGACCTTGGAAAAGTTCTATTGGTCTGGAAAGTAGCAAATATAACCCCTGTACTAAAGAAGGGAAGGAAGCAGGAGACAGGAACCTATAGGCCACTTAGCTTGACATCTGTCACAGGGAAGGTGTTAGAATTGATAGTCAAGGAGGTTATAACTCAACACTTTGGAAAAAAACTTGAAGTAACTCAAGGGAAGAGTTAGCATGGTTCTGTGAAAGGGGAATTATGTTTAACGGAGTTGGAATTAATTGGAATTCTTTGAAGGAGTAGTCTGATTCCAATTTGCCAGGACTGGTTATATGAAGAGAAATTGGATCAGTTAGGGCCATATCTACTTGAGTTTAGAAGAATGAAGGGGGGATCTCAGAAAAACCTATGAAGGTCTAACAGGACCAGGCAGACTAAACACAGAAAGGATGTTCCCTATGATAGGGGAACCAGAACTTGGGGATCACAGTCTAAGAATCTGGGATAGACCATTTAAGACTGAGGTGAAGAGAAATGTCTGCACCCTGATGGCAGTGAACCTGTGGAAATCTCTGCCACAGAAAGTAGTTGAGGTCAAACATTGAATGTTTTGAACAAACAGTTAGATATAGTTCTTTGGGTTAAAGAAATCCAAGAGCATGGGGAGAAAGCAGGAACAAGGTATTGAATTGGATGATCAGCCATGATCAGATTAAATAGTGGAGCAGATCAAACAGCTGTATAGTCTATGCCTGCTCCTATTTGCTATTTCTGTTTCCTGTGAGTAACATACAATAGATGCCCACTGAATTTGGATTTCCAGAAGACAAGCTTTCATGGAAAGGTTGTTGCACATGGTGTAACGGCTAACGTATTTGCACGCATAGAAGATTGGATGGCTGGAAGAGAACAGAGAGTATGCATAAATGGGTCTATTTGAGCATGCGACAAGGGGATTCAGCTGTTCGCCACAACCAAGTTACGGAGCATACTAAACTGGCCCATGCTTACAAAACAGGCAACTTTAATGTGGACAACATTTTCTGGATAATCCAGAATATTGTTCAGGATTGTCAGTTGGTCTTACAATGTGATACATCTGCATATACCAAAAGCTGGAAATATTAATACATAGGGACCTTTTTTTTTGCAGACAGAAAGAACAGTTGATTACTTTTCATTAATTGCTGCATTCACCAAGGCAAAGTCTCTGCCAATCAGACTCTTAACTGCCAACCAATCAGCAGTCTCCTCTCATGTAATATAAATGAAGGAGGACACCACTTTGACTGCAACAGGACAAACAGAGGCAAGCATGGCATTCCAAATGGAACTCTATCAACTAACACATTGATTTGCACCCCATTTACCACATGTTGAGAAGAGGAACAGGAAATTACATCACCACAAAAATGACATCACCAACCCAGGAAATCTAAATCCCTAAATAGAAGCCAGGTCATGTGTATATTGGGTGTGGGTGTTTGCACTCCCTTTTTGACTTTCTTAACAACCTCCTCCTCTGCTTTTGGTTGCACTTCAGTCCCCACGCTCCTGATCTTCAGGCACCCGGTACGGAGGAGGGAGGGCAGGTCTGAAGACCTCCTCGTGGGTCTGCTACTGGGCCTGGCCCAACTGATCAGAAACAGGTCCAGGCAGTGGGCTGTAGAGGGGGTCGTTAGTGCCGACCGTCTGCCCCTCTTCCGCGGTTACGTTAGGGCCCGGGTGTCCTTGGAGAAGGAGCACGCGGTGTCCACCAACACCCTGGAGTTGTTCAGGGAGAGGTGGGCGCCGCAGGGAGTGGAGTGCATTATTTCCCCCTCCAACTCTATTTTGATTTAATCCCTGTCCTCCCCTTCACTGTTTTGATCACACAGCACTGCCCTTTTGTGAAGGGCACTGCTTGTCACTGTCACTGGCCACTCGGGTGTTTTCCTATCTTCCTGGTGGTGGAAATTGAATAAAGATTTGAAAAAGAAAAAAAAAGAAAAAAAAATGTTTTCCCCTTGAATTAGTATTTTTGTAAATTATCTTGGATGCAAAATGAAAAGCTTCAAAAACATATTCTTTTTACAGAATGCAGCAATGCTATGTGACTCTATGACTGTAAACAGTCAAGTTCTATTAGTGGGTTATGAGAAGGTTTGTAGCTCAGGTTGAGGTTCTGGATGTAAATTTGTTTGTTGAGCTAGAAGGTCACTTTCAGACATTTCATCACCATACTAGGTAACCTCATCAGTGAGCCTCTGATGAAGCGCTGATGTTAGTGACCTGGCTTCTATTTAGGGATTTAGATTTCCTGGGTTGGTGATGTCATTTTTGTGGTGATGTAATTTCCTGTTCCTCTTCTCAACATGTGGTAAATGGGGTGCAAATCAATGTGTTAGTTGATAGAGTTCCATTTGGAATGCCATGCTTGCCTCTGTTTGTCCTGTTGCAGTCAAAGTGGTGTCCTCCTTCATCTGTATGTAAGGATACTAGTGAGAGTGGCATTTTGTTGATGTTCATGTATGCTGGTGGCTAGTTTTCTGCCTGTTTGTCCAATGTAGAGTTGTTATAGTTCTTGTAAGGTAATTTGTAAATGACATTCGTTTTGCTTGTTGTCTGTATAGGTTCTTTCAAGTTCATTAGCTACTGTTTTAGTGTGTTGGTGGGTTTGTGGACTACCATGATGCCAAGAGGTCTGGGTTGTCTGGCAGTCATTTCTGAATGTCTTTGATATAGGGGAGAGTGGCTAGGGTTTCTGGACATGTTTTGTCTGCTTGTTTGGGTTTGTTGCTGAGAAGTCTGCGGACCGTGTTCATTGGATACCCGTTCTTTTTGAATACAATGTGTCGGTGATGTTACTCTGCTCTTCATAGTTCCTCTGTGCTACAGTGTGTGGTGACTCATTGAAATAATGTTCTAATGCAGCGTCGTTTGTGGGTGTTGGGATGATTACTTCTGTAATTCAGTATTTGGTCCATATGTGTTGTTTTCCTGGAGACGCTGGTTTGAAGCTCTCCATTGGCTGTTTGCACTACTATGACATCTAGGAATGGCAGCTTGTTGTTGTTGTCCTCCTTGTTAGTGAATTTTATGCCAATAAAGGATTGATGGTTTTGAAGGTTTCCTCTAATTTGTTCCATTTAGTGATGACAAAGGTGTCATCCATGTAGCGGACCCAAGTTTGAGTTGGATGGTTGGCAGAGCTATTTGTTCGAGTCTCTCTGCATTGCTGCCTCTGCTAAGAATCCTGATATCAGAGATCCATGGGTGTTCCATTGTCTTGTCAGTAGGTTTTGTTATTGAAAGTGAAGTGGATGGTACGGCATAGGTCCACTAGCTTGATGTTATTGTCCTTGCTGATGAAGTTGGTGGTGTTTGATGTATGTGTCATTGGTTCTTCTAACAGTGTAGTCAGTGTTTCCTTGGCCAGGTTGATGTTGATGGATGTGATCAGAGCTGTTACATCAAAGGAGACAATTATTTCATCCTCTTCTATCTTGGTATCTATGATGGTGTTCAGGAATTCTTGGGTGGAGTGGATACAGTGGTGTGAGTCTTCTACCAAGTGTTTCAGTCTTTAGTGAACCTCTTTGGCTAATCTGTATGTTGGTGTTCTAGGTAGTGAGACTATGGGTCTGAGGGGGGCTCCTGGTTTGTGAATTTTAAGAAATTCATAGAAGCGTTGGTGTGATGGATCCATCTCATTTCACCTTTGGACGTCTGTCTTATTTAATTGTCCAGATTTCTAAAGTTTTTTTGATTCAGTTATCTAGTTGTGGGGTCGGGTCTATTGCCACCTGTTGGTAAGTATCAGTATCTGCAAGCAGTGTGTTCACTTTCTCAAAGTAGTCTCTTTGGTTTAAAATGAGGTAAAAACAATGACTGCAGATGCGAGAAACCAGATTCTGGATTAGTGGTGCTGGATTAAAATGACTGCCTCCGCTACATCAAAGATGTCTCTGAAATGACTGCCAGACTAGTCAGACCTCTTGGCATCTTGGTAGCCCACAAACCCACCAACATACTAAAACAGCAGCTAATGAACTTTAAAGGCCCCATACAGACAACAAGCAAAACTAATGTCATTTACAAAATACCTTGCAAGAACTGTAACAAACACTATATTGGACAAACAGACAGAAAACCAGGATATATGAACATCAACTAGCTACAAAAAGACATGACCCACTCTCACTAGTATCCTTACATACAGACGAAGAATGATACCACTTTGACTGGGACATGACAAACAGAGACAAGCACGAGAATTCCTAGAAGCATGGCACTCCAACTGGAACTCTAATAACAAACACATCAACTTGGACCCCATTTACCACACGCTGAGGAAAGGAACAGGAAATGGCATAACCACAGGAAATGACATCACCAACCCAAGGAACCCTAAACTCATAAATAGAAAGCGGGTCACTAACATCAGTGCTTCACCGGAGGCTCACTGATGATGTTACCTAGTATGGTGACGAAACATCTGAAAATGAACCTTCCAGCTCAGCGAGCATATTTACATCCAAAGTCAAGTTCTGTATTACCAATTGACTAATTATGTCAATTAGATAAGGGCATCAAAGGCATGGTGACTCACCTTGCAGATGACACAAAGATAGATAGGTAAGTATGCAGTGGAGATGACAGAAAAAGGATTCAGACCAATATGAATAAGTTCAGTAGATGGGCAAAAATCTGGCAAATAGAGTATATGTGTGGTTGTTCACTTTGGAAGAAAAAAAAGCTAAGAATTACTTAAATGGAGAATGAATTCAGAATTCCAAGGAGCAGAGTGATCAATGTGATCTAGTGCATGAGTCCCAACAATTTAATATGCAGATACAGCAAGGAATTAAAAAAGCTAATAGAATGCAATCTATTATTAAGCAACAAATTGAACATAAGAATAAGGATGTCATGCTTTGGTTATACAGGATATTGGTGAGGCCACATCTACAATTCAATGTGCAGTTTTCATCTTCTTATTTACAGAAGATGCAAACAAATTGGAGACAATTGAGAGAGCACTTATCTGGAATGAGCGAGTTGTCTTATGCGAAAAGATTAGATAGACTTGTTTTCACTGGAGTTTAGAAGAGAGTGAGGGGTGATTTAAGTGAAGTATATAAGATCCTGAATAGCCTTGACAACGTGGATGTGGAAAGGATGTTTATTCTTGTGGGTGTGTGCAGAAAAAGAAGATACTACTTTAAAATTTGATGTTGCCTTTTGGGATTGCAGTGAGCGGTTTTTTTCCTCTTCGAGGATTGTGCAACTCAGGAACTATCTACCTCTGAAGGTGATGGGATGGGCTCACTGAATATGTTTAAGGCAGGGATGGATAGATTCTTATTAGCCAAGGGAATACAAGGTTATCAGGGACAGGTGGGAATGCAGAATTCATAGCACAAACAGATCAGCCACCATCTTACTGAAGGGCTAAGTGGCTGACCTCTGCTCCTTATTCATTTGTTTATATGTTAAGACTATATAAAGAGAACTATCAGTTCTGGAAACAGTAGAACTGCCACAGAAATTAGGGTTCCTGCTCTTAGATCAGTGAGTCCTTCACCTTCACGCTTCAACAGTAGGTTCACTAGCACCACCAGGTGGCTGTTTTCCAAAACTGTAAAGTTACAATCTTGTTGAGAGAATGCTGCACATATTGGCTTTATGGCACAAAATGGAAGATGTTTTAAACTGTTTTCAAGCAGAAAATTTGCTATCATTATTTTCTCAATGATTGTTATCAATTTCCTGCAGTTTCTACCAACCTGAAACCAACTGCCTAGTCCTCCTCGTATACACGGAGACTAATCCTTTTATACACTGAACAGTGACAGCAAGAGCTATTACTAAATTGGATCACATTATTCAAAGTCTTCAGAGCATCATTGCATTAAACATTAAGTCATTAGTTTAAAGCAATTTCATTCTGAAGTAAAACTGGTCACATAATACCACTTACAAACTGATTAATATTTTAAAAATTCACTTGCAGTAGTGCTAATCGCATCAAGTGTTATGGGAAATGTGTGGTGTATCTTCTATTTTAAACAGTGCAACCAGACAGAATATTAAATCCAAATGATACCCCATCTGCACAGATGAGCCCCATTACAGACAGATTAACCAAATTATTTTAACATTTTATTTACATAGATCAGCTGCTCCCAATTACTTTTGTCTACAGTTGTTTTCTTTACATTCTTTCAACATTTGACTTTTTTCCCTCATTGCTCATCTCTCCTTACTTTTATCCCACTGACTAGACCCTTTTACCAGATTCCATCTTGCCATCTGTTTACATTTCTCAAGAAGAGAAAGTTTTGATACAAAATAAATCACAATGTCTTTGGAGTAATGCAATTTAAACATGTACTTCTGCCTTCATTCCAGTTAATTTATTGAGGTGATACAGTGGCTCAGTGGTTAGCACTGCTGCCTCAAAGTGCCAGAGAACCAAGTTCAATTCCACCTTCAGGCTGTGTGGGATTCCTCTGGGTGCTCCAGTTTTCTCTCACAGTCCAAAGGGTGGATTGGTCATGTTAAATTGCCCATAGTGTTCACTGATGTGCAAGTTAATGGGTTAGCCATGGGAAATGCAAGGTTACAGGGATAGGGTAGGTGGAGTCGGTTTGGGTGGGGTGCTTTTCAGAGGGTCAGTGTGGACTCAATGGGCTGATTGGCCTGCTTCCCCATTGTAGAGATTCTATGATAGCCAAAATGATAACTTTCCTCCCAAATGCTGCTTAATTAAAGATGAATCTTGATTTCTGCAAAAAGAAAAGTATGGGCTTGTACATTCCTCACCTTCCATGAAGGCCTGATTTCTACTGGATTTTTATTCCAAAACCATTAGCTGCCCATTGGGAACTCATCCAAGTTCTTAATATTTTTATTATCAAGAATGCTGACATGAAGCATGATCTCAACTCGGCACACTTGATTAACTTTGATCTCCCTCATCCATGAATAAGATGGCCAATCACAGAGCTCCTACTGTGTCATAACCAGAAGGGTGAACTCAGCTTAAACTGAGAATGGAAACCAAGAGCTTCCTACACTGTATGGTTCAGCTTCAACTCAGCATGGAGCCTTCAGATAAACCCTTCGGCTGCCAATTCTAAATTCTGCTGTGAACATGGATCAACAAACATTTGTTTTTACTTCCCATAAAATGACAAACTAAATAACAATCCATTTTCAAAAAAAGTACCTTTCAGTCAAATAAATTAAAATTAGGTACCAAAAATGCACACACTCTGCACGTGCGCGCGTACACACACACACACGCAATGGCATTAAAATGTTCTTGTTTGAATTTCAACAGTAAAATTTCAGTGGCCTATTAATTCTGATTGTGTAACCACAACAGATTAGTTTTGAAATGAATTGATGTCATTCATGTACCTTCCACTCGAGCTTCATCTGGTGTAATGGTGGCACATTTCACTGCGACTCCATATTTTTGTGTTGCCAATGCAGACTCAATGGTCACCCGGTCAGCTGTTTTATCTCGATTTGGCAGACCAAGATCAAAATATTTCAATTCCACACTAACATTAGTTAGAATAAGCTGCAAAATAAACAACAGACCAACATCAGTGCACCCTGCCGAGAGGAATATTGAGAACCCACACTGTCTGTGACATACAACTCATGAATAGAACAGATTTTCAAAGAAAGTAAAGGTGTCGATAGTCTGGCAGAAAAGAATTTATATTTTATCTGACATTTGATGTTCTTGATAGGATTCACATAAAATGGAATCTTTCATCCCTGACAGAATTGCATTATTTCCATGGCAGTGGAGTTTGATATGTATAACCAGTTAGATCTAAGCATGCTGCTTATAGGAATAGATCATTTGACCTTGTGAGATTAGTCACGATAGCAGAGCTGTGGACATTAATTAGATTATATATGGGCAAAGCATTAGCACGATAGAATGAAATAACATGGAAACAGCTGTACATCATAGGCATTAGTCCGTATCACCATGCTTTTAATCAATGATGATCAAATGTTAAGACTTCAGGGACTTGTACTTAAAAAAGCAAAAAAGAAAGAATGTTCTAATGTCTCTACTTCTGTTTGGATTTCCTAATGTTGTACCATCAACATAAAACATACATCAAAGTCTCACGGATGACTTCTTCACTGAAACTCCCACTGCTATTAAATTGTGCAAGAGTTCTGAACATTTTAAACCCTTTCTAGACTTATCCTATTGATGTTTATTTACTGCTTCCATGTATTATTCAACCTGTAAATAATCATCAGGCTTAGCAGAAAAGGCAAATTTGATGGGCATTCCATGACATCTCCAGTATACTACTAATTTGCAACTCCACACATGAGGATAGATTGCCAATCAGAAAATAATGCCTCCACGTGGAAACATTTTTTGTTGACATGTGCATGGGACAAAAATATTGGAAAAAAGTTTATATCAATATGTTCCATTCAAATTTTTCCTCGGATCCTAAGCTGAAACACTTAGGCAAAATCGCATCAATGTCTCCCACAGACAGGCAGTATCTCAAGAGGTGCTCTGTCTTACCAGTACTTCACAAGTCCTATGGCTATTTGTTGGAATAACATTAGCAGCTTTTAGAAGCCAGTGGAGATAAGGACTGAACTTAAGGCAAGTGCAAGCCATTACCATTTATTAATTATTAAAGTAAGAACAGGAGTATGGTATTGCTTCACTAGTGTCTTCTTCCATCAGGTCTCTATCCATTTAATCTGACATCATCGTTAAGATAAACTCTTACTACACCCTCAGTAGTTCTGGTTAGATCATTGGAACAGTTAGCCCTCTAGTCCAAATCCACCTTCCTCTACCTCACTATCCCCGATCTCTTCAAGTCTTGATTCCTATCTATTACACATCCTACAACTCCTAACAAAGCTAGTGTTTTTACACACATAGTGGAGTGTTCTCACTGAACCTCACTTGAATTATTCCAGAAGAAACTGAGGGCGTGTTTATTCCAAACACATTCTGCGAAGGCTTGCTGTTTTTTTGTCTATCATTATTAATTGTGGAGTCATATCTTCTTCCTGAGGATCAGGGTGTGCAGCCTATCAAGCTAACAGTTTATTTTTAATTCAAATCAGGGCACTCCTGCTAATAATGTGAAAGGAAGGTATGTTGGGTTTGTAGCCTGCAGCTCTTCAAAAGCTGTTATGGGGTGAAACTATTCTACAATAGTGCAGGACCTGAGTTATGCGGGGCCAAATGAGAGTGGTCATTCTTCTCATGACTTTTTTCGTAAAATGGTATCTCCGCTTCACCATTGGCTTTAATGCTACCTGGGTGAACTTGTGATGTGGACAAATCCATATGGGACTGCAAAGGATTGGAAATATAAAATTTGTGAGTCATTGTCCAGGATTGTGAGTGTGAAAAAATATTCTCTTTGGAAAGGTTAAAGCGGATTTAGAGGTGAGCAAATGTAGCTCTGCATCTTAATCCAATCAGAATAATAATTCACAAGGATGAGAAAGTCTGTCCCCTTGAATTTGAGTAGGGCAATGCCACAGTGTTTCCATGGACTGGCTGTCAAAGCAGACGGCAGAAGATGCTCTTTCTGCTCCTGTCTGTAAGTGATGCTGGGGGTGCAGTTGAAGATATGTCCTTTCGAAACCCGAGATATCTGACCATTGTCCTGATTGCTGTACTCTGGCCTGTAACCCAGATATACTAAGATGTCCCTTACTAACCTTCTGAAGGATATCCAGCTGGCCAGCCAATTGCTCATCAGAGATCAAGAGATCAACGATAATGTTGTGGTGACATCATTCAAAGAATGATTGTGGGACAGGGTTACTGGGGAAAAACTCTGGCCAGCCATCAAAGCAACATACGCAAATCTGCGCACGTCCTTGACCCTCAAAATTTGTGCAATTTCTTCTCTGATGTTGGCAAGTACTGACAGTAAACGTTTCATCTTTTTGCTTTGGGCTATTGATGGATATCATTCATAAAATGTCAGCAGTAGTCTGGTATTTTTGTTGGATATAATCTATGGCATCAGCTATAATTGAAATCTCTGGAATCAGTACGGTACTTTTGCAATGTCTTTCATATTCAGTAAAGTTACCAGCAGTGTGTGGTCAGTTTCAGTCTTAAATGGTAAGTATTAGACCTAATCAGAAAAGTTCTTACACAACCAAGTTGCCAACAGTGTTTCTTTCTCCATCACTACATTTGACAGTTCCATTTGAGTGAAAAGCCTTGAAGACAACTGACAGGTTTTCTGCTCTCTTCACATGTATTTGGAATAAGACCACTCTTAGACCTATGGAAGTCTGTTAAAATAGTTGGAACTTTGGAATCATTGTGCTCAGATCCCCAAAGTTTTCAGCATCTGTTTGATTCAGCTGCCTTACTGCATTAGTCCAGCACCACATCTCATGCTTAAAAAGTTGTCTTAGAGGTTGGTTTGCTTGGACTAAGGGCAAAGGAATTTTTTAACCTGGCTGGCCAAATTTGAAATACTAGAGTTCTATAATATTCCTGTTGCTGGAAATTCCTTAATGACTTGTGTTCTACAGGTCTCCAATGATCCCTGTTGCTGGATACTGCTCAACATCCTGGAGATTACAACTGACTAGAAACTGAACTGGACTACCTACGTAAATACTGTGGCCAAAACAGCAGATCAGAGGCTCAGAATTCTACATCAAGTAGCTCATCTTCTGTCTTCCCAATGTCTGCTCACCATCTACAAAGCGCGAGTTAGGAAGACTGAGGAATACTTCCTTAAATGGAGCTGAGTACCATTCAGGATACCCCAACCATTACCTTGTAATCCACTCCCTCCACCACTGATGCACAATGGCATGTACCAGCTACAAGATACACTGCAGAAATTCACCAAGGCTTCTTCAACAATTCCTTCCAAACCTGTAACCTCTATCATCTACAAGAGCAATGGCAAGAGAACATTAGCACTTGCAAGCTCCTGTTCAAGTCACTCACCATCCTGACTTGGAATGATATCATCAGTCCTTCACTGTCACTGGGTGAAACTCCTGGAATTCCCTTTGTAATAGCATTGTGGATCTTTCTACACCCCAAAGACAGCAGCAGTTCAAGAAGGAACTCATCACCTTGTTTGCAAAACTGCACATTTTTTGTTGTATTGTCATCCCTGTGACATGTGATGACTTCATACCTTCACATATATTTGACATCGTCTTTTGAAAAATTTCCAAAGCAAATGTGATTCCAAATGTAAATGTAGTAAACATGTCTTAAGATGGTTATGCAAGTGGAAAAAATGTTGGACTCCTGATTGCTGCTGTTTGAGTCCAGCTTTGTGAAGATTGTGCTGTTCACAAATTTAAATAGACTCTTACCTACAGAAGTCATTTTGTAGACCTCCCATTGTAATGCCTTATTCATGTGTTTTATCATATGTGCTAATTAAATTCTAATGGATCCATTCAGTTGAAGAACTGATACCACAAGACAACACCACGTGGTCAGTTACATGACTGGAGAAATAACCCCCTTATTGGTGTTGCTTACCATAATTAATCCAAGCCAGGATACTGTCAGATTTTGATGTATTTGGAGTGTTCAGTATTTGAGAAGTTGTGAATGGTGAGGTACATTTTGCAATCATCAGCAAACATCCCCATTTCTGACTTTACGATGAGGGAAGGTAATTGATGAAGCTGATAAAGATGGTTAGACCTTGGACACTACAGTGAGGGACTGTCCAGGTTTCTTCTGGTGGAGCGGCAGTGTCCTTATCTCTGAGCCAGGAGGCCCAGGTTCAAACGACTCACCTCTGGAGCAGGCAGGATAACATCTCTGAACAGGTTGATTCGGAAATATTTATCCTGAGGAACTCCTACAAAGATGCCATTGAGCTGATCTCTAACAATCACAACCATCTTCCCTTGTACCAGGTATGGCTCTAACCAATGGAGGGTTTTTCTGCTGATTAATCTTTACCTCTTAGTGATTCTACAACTTCCAGAAATAATCAGATGTCTTATTAAGCTATTACTGAGATCAAAACAAATCATCTATTTAGATGAGCATGGAACAGAACATTCAAGATTTCTGTTCATTTGAATTTAATCCATCACAATGATTACCTTTTCTTTAATGAAGCTCCACATCACTCTGGTCATTTCATCTCCATCCATTTCTACCACTGGATTATCTGCTTTGATTCGTTTTATGGCATCTGCAAAAAAAGATAAATTTCTATCACCTACAGAAACCTTCACTACCGAAGGAAGGTAAACCTGTGCGCGATTATACACGTGCTATCCGAAGGGGCTTGGATATGTTTTTAGAGATATTAGTGAAGCAAGGGGCAGAACAGCATGTGAATAAATGGCTCACTATTTTATTTCACAGCAGTCTGATTAGTTTGGTTTTGCTCTAATTTTAAAATGAATTTGATCATGAGCCAGGTTTTCATTAGATGGTAAGAAATAGGAACAGGAGTTGACTGTTCAGTTCCTCGAGCCTGCTCTACCATTCACACTGATCCAACATTCCTCATTCATTTTCCTGTCTTTTCCTCATAACCCTTGATTTCCCAGCTGATTGAGAAACTACCTACCTCACCCTTAAGTGTAAGGACTCTGTGGCAAAGAGTTCCTAAGACTCTCAACCCTCAGAGGAGAAATTCCTCATCATCTCAGTCTTACATAGTTTCAGAATAAAGGGTGCCAATGCCCCGTGATCCTAGACTCTCCCATGAGGGGAAGTATCCTTTCAGCATTTATCCTGCCAAGCCCCTTAAGAATCCTATATGTTTGAATGAGGTAATCTCTCATTCTTATACGCTCCAGTGAGTACAGTCCCAACCTGCTTAGCCTTTGCTCACAAGACAATCCTTCCATACCAGGAAACATCCTCGTGAACATTCACTGATCTACCTCCAAAAAAACAATCTTCCTTAAGTAAATGTATGAAAAGTGCTCAGGATACTCCAGATGTGGTCTCACCAGCACCTTGTACAGTTGCAGTAAGAATTCCCTACTCTTATACTCCAACCCCCTTGAAATAAGGGCCAACATTTTATTTATCCTGTCTGATTACCTGCTGCACCTGTGTGTCAGCTTTCTGCTATTCAAGTACAGGTGCCCCCCCAGCTTTGCTCCTTTCTGCAGCCTTTTTTTCCCCCATTTCCAATCCAATGTTGAAATCCTAAAAGAAACTGCCCTGCAAGTTTAGTTGAGTAAAGTTACTTCCATTACTTTACAAACATGCTTGCAAATAGGTTGCAAGGCATTGACATAGGGAGTGAGGAAGTATTGCAGGTTAAGGTGAGCTGAAGGTCTGAATGAGTTGTACCCCAGACTGCTATGGGAGGTGGGGCAGAAAATTCCAGGTGTTCTGGCCCAAATTTCTAGTTCCTCTTTGATAACAGGGAGGTGCCAGAGGATTGGACGAAAGTTAATGTGTTTCCATGTTTCAAGAAGGGTGATAGAGATAAACCAGGAAATTATAGACAATGAGTTTCAATCCGTGGTAAGGAAACTACTGAAGAAAATTATGAGGAGGGAATTCCCACTTGGTGAACAGAGTTTGATCAGGGATGATAATCATGGCTCAGTCAGAGGGAAGACATGCCGAACAAATTTGATTTATTTCAGAAAATGACCCAGCTGTGTAGATAAGGGTAATGCAGTTTATGTGGTTTGTATGAATGTTAGCAAAGTCTTTGACAAGGTCCCACGTAGGAAAATGATAGAGAAGATAAAAACACATGGGATCCAGGGTAATTTGGCAAATTAGATCCAAAATTGGTTTAGTGGTAGGAGACAGAGCGTGGCTACACAAGGTCTTTTGTGTAGCTTGAAGCCAGTGATAGTACCATACTACAAGGATCAATACTGAGTTTCTTATTGTTTGACATACACATATAAACAATTAGATAAGAATGTGGGAGGGGTAAGTAAGTTTGTGGATGACACAATGATTTGCTGGGTGGTTGACAGTGATGGAGGAAGTCTCAGGTTACAGGAGGATATAGACAGATTAGTCAGACAGGCAAATCAGTGGCAGATCAAATTTAACCCTGAAAGGGGGGGGGTGTTGTACTTTGGAAGAAGTAACAAGTCAAGGGAGTACTCAATGAATGGCAGGACATTAAGAAGCTCAGAACAACAGAGGAAGCTTGGGACACCACAGACTTCCGAAGGTGCCAGGATAGGTTAATAGGACACTTGCCTTTATAGATTAAAAGAGCAGGTAGTTTATGTTGGAACTGTACTTTGGTTAGGTCACAGCTGGAGTTTTGTGTGCAGTTCTGGTCCCCACAGTGTAGGAGGATGTGACTGTAGTGGAGGGGCTCAGAGGAGATTCAACAAGATGCTACCTGGAAGGGAGTATTTTAGTTTGAAGAGGAGCTGGATAAGCTCAGGTTGTTTTTTTTTTGGGGGGGGAAGAGTAGAGAAGATTGAAGGAGGACGTAATAGAGCCAAATGCGACTATCAGCGTGGAAACAAATAGTCATTCCCCTTAGTTGAAGAGTCAGTAACAATGGGCAGACGTTAAAGGTGAAATGCAGAAGGTGTACAGGGGAACTGAGGAAAATCTTTACCTTTAAAAAAAAATTGGATGATCACTTGAAATGTCATAACATAGCCAGGTGCAGAAAAGTGGGACTAATGCAGATATAAAGTTGTTTCATCTGTAGCTTTGTCGATGGGCTGAATGACCTCTCTGTAGTGTATGATTCCATGATTCCCAACTAAATCCAATCTAATCCAATGATACGGTCACAACAGCAGAAAGCTTTTTTTTTTAAATCTAAAGGTGTTCCAAGCCGTACTATATATTTTTCATAAGAAACATTATTTCAGTTGTATTTTAATATAACTATTATATTAAAAGTTTAACAGATGCCAACATTTTAATTTAAAAGATGCTATGACCACATTTACAAAAAGCAAGCCTATATAAATTTTTAACCACATTACAATAAAACCTCTTTACAGTACAATTATATCTCCCAGCTCTTCATCCTGCACCGCAAAGAACCCATTCAAACCAAATAATACTTTAGGAAAGAATTAAACTGAATAGTTCAAATCACTGAAAAAAAATCAGTGATCAAACTTATGACTGTCTCTTTAATATTGAAATTCCTAATGCCCAAAATAAGATTGCCAGCAGGTTTACAAAGAAAGTTTTCACAATGATAATGATATTTACACCGATTGTTGTTGAATATCTTCATTAAAAGATGCCTTTTAAAGCACAGCACTTGATTATATACTGTGTCCCTGGATAGTTGATAAGAGCTGACAGCTATATTTGGGCAGTCAAAGCAAACAGCTTGAGAATTTCTCAAGGTGCAGCTAGTGCAGAAGTAGTTTGCAAAGGTGCCCAGAAACCATCAATAGCTTTGTGAATTGCAAGCAAATGACAGTGATAGGAAAGAACACCATGGTCCTTTCACCCTATTCCACAAAAGCTAGTTTTACGGGTTTACACTTGTATTAATGTTTCACAGTCTTTTGCCATAGCCAGAAACAAGTCAGGCTTAAAAAGATTACCTTTACCTCACTTGTCCAATAACATAAATCCCTTCAACAATATCTTCAAAACCCATGACCTCCATAACCTAGATGGTCTAGGGCAAAATATGCATGAAAACACCACCACCAGCAAGTGCCAGTTAAATCCACACGCTGCTGTGTTAGGTAATGGATCCGAAAGAGTTTGTGTTGAAGTTGCATTAGCCCCACTCAAGCTGATGGTGTAGCATGGTCACTATGTGGAGAATCAGGGAGTCTAGTATGAGCTCCTGATTTAGACAGGCATGCCATTTCCCATCCCTGATAGTTGTAATTATGGCTAACTAGTTCATGTTCATTGTACCTTTGCTAAATACAATAACTAAACCTTGTTAAGAAAGGCAAGTACCTTTCCTTGTTACTCTCCAAAAGTGGTTTTTCCTCTGCCAGTGATAATTAAGCAGGACCAATTTAGAAAGGAGAAGATTGCAGCAATTTACCACCAACCAAAAGTCACAAGTGGTTGATCCCTCAGAACCTAACATGACAGACTGCATCTTGATCTGGTAATATATAAGCTTTTATTCATTGTAATTGGGTCAAAGTCTTGGAACTCCATTCCTAACATTTCCCTCGCCCTACACTCATCCCTGGACAACAAGGATACCTATGTCAGACCCCTGGTCATTGACCATAGCTCTGCCTTCAACACCATTATCCCCTCCTGACTGATCTCAAAACTCTACGACCTAGGTCTCAGCTCCGCCCTCTACAACTGGATCCTCAGCTTCCTGACCCACAGACCATAATCAGTGAAGATAGACAACAGCGCCTCCTCCACAATAACACTTAACACTGGAGCCCGCCCAAGGATGCATCCTCAGGTCCTCCCTGTACACCCACAACTGTGTTGCCAAATTCCAAACGAACACCAGTTGGCATGGTGACTCAGCAGTTAGCACTGCTGCCTCACAGCACCAGAGACCTGGGTTCGATTCCCACCTTGGGCGACAGTCTGTGTGGAGTTTGCACATTCTCCCCATGTCTGCGTGGGTTTCCTCCAGTTTCCTCCCACAATCCAAAGACGTGCAGGTTAGGTGAATTGGCCTTGCTAAATTGCCCATCGAGTTCGGTGCATTAGTCAGAGGGCAATGGGTCTCGGTGGGTTACTCTTCAGAGGGTCGATGTGGACTTGTTGGCTCAAAGGGCCTGTTTGCATACTGTAGGGAAGGTAATCACCATTTACAAGTCTGCTGACAATACCACTGTTGTGGGATGGATATCAAACAAAAACAAATCAAAATACAGAAAGGAAATTGAGGGCTTGGTGATGTGGTGTAACGAGAACATCAGCAAAACTAAAGAACTGATCATTGACTTCTGAAAGGAAGAGAACATGCCCCCATCTACATCAACTGGCTGAGCTTGAAAGGGTGGAAGGCGTAAAGTTCCATGGAGTGATGATAACCAACAACCTGTCCTGGACTTGCCACAAGTATAAATCCCCAGATCCATGTAGATGCGAGGGTGAAGAAAGCACAACAACTCTTCTTCCTCAGGTGGCTCAGGAAATTTGGCATGTCCACAAGGACCCTCATCACCATTTAAAGATGCACCACTGAAAGCAAACTGTCTGGCTGCATAACAGCCTGGTATGGCAACTGCTCTGGCCAGGACTGTAATAAACTACAGGAGGTGGTTTCTGACTACAGACCAGACCATCACCGAAGCCATCCTTCCATCCATGGACTCTATTTACACTGCTTGTTACTGCAATGCTCTCCGACAACCTCTTCTGTCAGCGAAGCTTGAACCCACGAGCAGGTTCAAGAACAGCTTCGTCCCTGCTGTTATTAAATTGATGAATGGACTCTCTAACTTCAAATCATGCTGATCTTGCTATTGTTAACCTTGCCTTGCAGGTGCCCTATGCAATGTAACCTATGTGCCTCTGACTTAGCTTTTTGTTTCACTCATGATCCTTACTTAGTAGATCTGCCTGTAATACACGTAAACAAAGCTTTTCACTCTACTTAGGTACATATGACAATAATTTAATCAAATCAAATCAGTCCTGTACCTACACCAAACAAACTGCAGTGGTTCAAGGAGGCAGCTCACAACCACCTTCTCAAGGCCACACGAATGGTCACTCTCAATCTATGACGAAGTGAAAAAAACTACACTATTATGCTCAAAATAAAAGAGTGATCTGAACTGATAGTATCATCGTCCTTGGTTCACACAACTGCCTAACCGAGTGAGTGACTTCAGCATGTTTTGGTTTTAACTCAAAATTTCACCATCAACAATATTTCATGTTCTGTCATAGTGACCCAAGATACATAGGAAACACTTATGCATATTTTGCCATTTCCATTATGGGGCAATAAATCACAAGTGGCTGAACTGCAGCTGTTTGGTAGCTTCCCTACCTCAGCCGTCAGTCTCGATGTGCAACGCTCAATGTAACAAACAACGGGAGCCACTGCAACCTTCCATTTTAATCTGGCTGCCCTACAGAACTAGTCACAGCAAATTAACATGACACAACGTTTATACTCCAACCTGCCTTCTAAAGAAAAAGTTCTTTTCAGAATGAATTTATTTTTTGGTTATCTAGTTTTCATGCTGTTAGCAGCCAAACAACTCCTGTCAATTTCGTTCATTAGATAGAGGAAGGGGTAGAGGTGACTTTGATAATGACTAGTCTGATGCCTGTCAAATGGTTAAACTACAACGGATACAGTGTCTGCTGCCAGAGGCCTACACTGTCAACAGAATCAACCTTTGCAGCAGAAAATAAATCAGATGACAATACCTGCAGAGAATAGCCAACATCAAATCTTCAGATAAAAAGCTTGCGTTGCAATATGTGGGAGCAAAGGAATGAGACAGATATACAACAGCCACAGGAAAGAGAGATTACATGAAAGGGGAGAGAGAAAACATAAATTAAAAAGATTAGAATAACAGAACTGTACAGAGGCTTAGAAGAAAAATGAAAAATGGGACAAAAGGAACAATGAATTCAAGAAAAATATAAGAAAAAAAAAGAGGGGTAAGAAAGGGTACAGAGACAGCTCAAGGAACTTAATTCTAAAAAAGAAAATGGAGAGGGTGAGATAAAGAAAGAAATACAATTTCAATTTCATATAAATAGTTGGGGATAAAGCATGAGAAACCATGTCAGTGGACCACAGCCAAAACTATGTCAGTGCTCTCCTGCCAGGTGAAGAGGTCATGGTGGTGGTACTGTGTGGTGTGCCTGCTCCCAGCATGATTAAGGACCAATTAACGACTGACTGTCAGGACTACCAGCAAATACATTCAGGAAGGCAGGAGTTCAGGCTGTGACAGGGTGGATACTCACCTGGGAGTAGCTGTCATTGTGTGGATTAAAGATCCTTCAACAATGTGCCTCAGCAGAAAGGCGACATTGGGAGGTTAGCACACAGTCCAGACCTGTTATTAAAAATCTGCTGCAAAATGAGGGGCTGCCATCATCTCTGCCAATCTCAATTTTTCCAACACATTCAACACCAACATTAACTGTTTATCCAGATCTCGTCCAATCAGGACTGATTGAGAAATGGCAATACCATTAGCCAACTTGAACAAGGGCAGAGGCAGGATAAACAGTCCCACACTTTGACTGTGACACCCTGCATACCCTCCTTTAACCGGTGACTGAACGTGGGGAGGCGTTCCTCCCATATGATAGGTAAAGGAGGCATCTTCCCAGACCAAGAAAAACTGGTTGCAAGTGAGTAGCTAAGGGATCTCTACATTAAATCAATGACAATTCAAACACCTTTAACTTGGAATGTTTCAACCTGGGACACTTTCTTAGGAACTTTTAGGAACATATGAATAAAAGTAGGCCATTCAGCCCCTCAAGCCTGCTCCACTATTTGATATGATCATGGCTGATTCAACATTTGAGTGCCTTTCAGCCAGACTATCCCTATTACCCTTTACACCATTAATAATAGAACACTTATCAATTTCTACTTTAAATATACTCAAAGACTGAGCTTCCATATTCTCTGAGGTAGAGAATTCCAAAGATTCACAACTCTGAGTGAAAAATACTTCTCCACATATTGATCCTAAACAACATACCCCTTTATTTTAAATTGTTCCTCTTGTTCTAGTTTCCCCAACCAAAGGAAACATCTTACCTGCATTTACTCCAACTATCCATTTAGATATTTTGTAAGTTTCATTGAAATCACCTCTCATTCTTCAAAACACAAGAGAAAATAGGCCCAGTTTGCCTAATATCTCTTCCTACGACAATCCTGCCTTCCCAAGACCAACTTTGGTGAGCCTTCATTAAACTCCTTTTATGGCAATAATATCCTTCTTGAGGTTAGGAGACCAAAGCTAGACACATTACTCCAGACAGAGTCTAACCAAGCTTCTATACCATTGAAGCATTGTATTTAGTGCTCCTGTACTCAAACACTCTCAAGATCAAGGCTAATTTTTCATTAACCTTCCTTGCAGGATCTGCATATATACCAAGTGACTTACTGACAAGGACACCTAGGTCTCTTTGTACTTCTACACTCTCCAACCTCTAATTGAAACATAGAAACGAAGAGGTGTCAATCAGTTGGCCCTTTGAGCCTGCTCAGCCATCCAATAGGATCATGGTTGATCCTCTATCTGAAGACCATAATCCTGCTTTCTCTCTCCATCCTTAAATATTTTAAAATCTAAAAAGTTACCTACCTCTTTCATGAATATACTCAGTGACCTGGTCTTCACATCTTTCAGAGGTGGAGAATTCCACAGGTCGATGACCCTCTGAGTGAATAAACATTTCCTCCTCTCACCCCTAAATGGTCTACCCAATTTCTTGAGACTGTTTCCTCTGGTTCTACACTCCCCTGCTAAGGAAACATCCTCCCTGTAACTGGTCTGTCCAGCCCTGCTAGAACTTTACACGTTTCAATCAGATCCTCTATCATTTTTCTAAATTCTAGTGAATATAAGCCAGTGAAGCCAATCTCTCTTCACATGATTGTCCTGCCATCCCTGGTATCAACCTAGTGAACCTCTACTGCATT
Organism: Chiloscyllium plagiosum; assembly: GCF_004010195.1. Taxonomy (NCBI): domain Eukaryota; kingdom Metazoa; phylum Chordata; class Chondrichthyes; order Orectolobiformes; family Hemiscylliidae; genus Chiloscyllium; species Chiloscyllium plagiosum. The sequence continues at coordinate 37,475,496 of NC_057711.1, forward strand.
CTCTCTATTGCAAATATAGACTTTCTTAGATAGAGAGACCAAAACCACATGCAATACTCCACGTGTTCTCACCAAGACCCTGTATAACTGCAGTAAGACATCCCTACTTTTGAACCAAATCCTCTTGCACTGAAAGCCAATATACATATTATCTAATTAATCTACTCATAGATGTTATTATACACATGTGCAGGTGTTGTCCTGTTCCCCCTTCAATCGAAGCAAAATGCTCAGAGACACAGAGTGGTTTTGCCTCCTTCATCTTTATTGTTGGCCCTGGAGGGAGAGAGAACAATTGCCCATGTACACAGAAACATGACTTCATGGTCTTCTCTGGAATAGCAGTTTCTCAATGAACTATATAGTCATTTTACAGGGAGGAGCGTCCAGATAAGGCAACATACATATTGACTGGGTGACTATTACAATCAGCAAGTAATCAGCACAAGTAAAGATTAAGCCATCTGCTGTTACAGAATGAGTAACTGACTTCACATAATGAATAGTTTTCACTTTGTTAAACTGACCTCACATGCTGAATGCTACCTCATCTTGTTAAATAGATTTACATAATGAATGCTTTTCCACCTTGTTAATCCATTACCCTTGCCTTCAGCACCCTATTGTTAACTGTAATTTCTTCTCTGATCTGAGTCATGCTTTGCTGAACCTCTTGTTTCACAAAACTCAGAACTTAACTCTTTCCCTCCCTTCACAAAATTCAGAACTTCACTCTTTTCCTGCCTGTTTATACCCTATACACATTCTCATTTCCTCCTCTAATCATTTCATGATAGCCACCAAGATGGCACTACCAGGTTTCATAAGACTCTGACAGCCAGTATTTAAACAAGTTATTGACACACGGCATGCAATGATTATAACAACAAACATTTCTAGACCGTTACAGTAATGGGAAGAATCCTCCCATGTGGAAAAAAAAATTCACCAGTGAGGCTCTTAAATCCACAGTCCTTAGTGACACTCCAACCCCTTCAAGTTGAATGGAATTGAGCCAGTTCTCCAAAATCTCCTTTAGTAAGTCCAACCTGAAAACAAAATTCAGTCTGCCCTCGTGTATCACTCTTTAGAGAAATCTGAATTATTGGCTAAGGGCAGTTAAATACTTAACAAAACAGACGAGACTCCCATCCTTCCAGAGATGCTTCAGATGGAGGATCCCAGCGCATCTGAGTGTGCAGTGCAGCAGCTGCAGCAGCAGGCGAGGTGAACGCAGCATTCTTTGCTGCTTCTGCTCCCACTCTGCTGTTTAAATGTAACAAAGCCAACTGGCTGTTGTGATGTTAGCTTAATCAGTGAATCTTCATATCCCTTAAATGATCGAAAGACCGGTTAAAGCTCACATGCTTTAATGTACATAGGAAGGCCACTGACAAAAAGTGTACCGACCTCCTCTTCACTGTTGTTATCTTCTTCACTTTTTGTGCTTATGACTGGGGAGCTGATTGAATCCGTTGGATCAGGTTGTGGAGGGGTGGGCAGTGGTCTGAAGGCGTGCTTTACCTGCGAATGGAGAAACTCTAGAGAAGATGTTAGCTGCTGAAAGTATCTTTGCATTTCCTCTCTCATTCCTTCCTTGCCAAGGTGGTTCCCAGTGTGAAGACAGTCACACGTTTAACTCCACTAAGTTGTGTCTGCCATTTCAACCTTCTTCGAATTCTTGAAGTCTATTACTCTGTTCACTATTCGTGACATTATAAGGTTTTATACAATCCATAAACTTCTAAATTGAACTGCCTAAACAATTCAGCCAATTATAACCAGCAATTAATGGTCCTAAAGTCAAACTCTCGGGACCCCTTTCAGGTTATTCAAAAGTTATTTTCCTTTAACAAATTGAAACTTGGCTAATGTGAAAGCTGGCAGGAAAAGTATCTCAAAAGTTTGGAGCAGCAAGAAAACAACAAAATGGTTCCTGTGCTTTCGCAATTGAAGAGGCAGTTTCAGTTCAGATTTAAGTCTCAAATATTTGTGGGAAACAAATGCTGAATATTTTAAAATATGTTCTCCAAATGAAGCTTCCCAAATTAAACAGTCGGAATTACAGTGGCAACATTGGTAAAGATCAACATTCTTTGTATTTGCGATATGAAGGGCCAATGAAGTCTTCACAATAATGAACAGAACTGAAACAGCTCAGCCTTAAGTTTTGATATTCTCTACAAAATCTTAACAAAACATCAAACTCAAAATTCACTCTTCTTTTTGTGAACACTCTGCATTAAAAACACAACAGCAAAGATATTTTAAGACAAGACTATAATCTGGCTAAAGCAGGAACACTGACCCAGCTGTTTTTATTTCAAAACAGGCATTGTAGAGTTTCAAACAAATAAGGGCTCAAGGCACTCAATTTGTTTTAAGATTACAAGTTTGATCATTTTAAAAAGGACACAATGTTGTACAATTTCAATGTAAAAACAAAATCTGCCCCATTACATAGCCCATATGACACACTGAATTTGAGATCCTGATTCAAACAAGGCAAAACAGTTACTGAACAGGATTTTCTGAACCAGTATTTTAATAAACCAAAATTTAAAACATCAAACACTCTCAGCATGGCACAATTTACATTGAAACTTTCTTTTTTCAACCCAAGTATTAGTACAACCTTAATTTCAGCGGTTGTCATTTTAATTTTTTTGCATCCTCTCACTGAGATTACACTGACAAAAAGAGAAAACCCTCACCGCGGATCACATGGCACCGCAATCCAAGCCACTCTCTTCCACCCGAACAAAGACTCACAGAGCCTCAAATCTCGCCACTGGGGACTTTAACCTGTTTCTCACTTTACTCCTCATGGGGGCTGGAACCCCACTTAAACACAGATCTCGAATCCCACCTAAATACAGAGAATCCGAACCCGAATTAAAACAGAAAACTTGAACCCAAATCAAACACAGATAATTTGAACTCCAATTAAACACAGAAAGCTCAAACCTCAAACACAGAGCTCGAAAGTTAGCAGAGTGTGGAGGACTTGAACCTCAAATCACCCACCCAGTAGACGTGAACCCCAGTACCTTGCAGAGAACTCTAACCTCAATACAAACCCAACCACCAGCACCCCCCCCCTCCCCCCCCCAGGAACTCGAACCCCAGTCCCACGCAGAGGACCCGAACCTCAATCACACCCCGTTCCCCCCAATGCAACTCAGAGGACTCAAACCTCTGCCTGCTAGCATGCTTGCAAAACTGTGTCTCTCAACTGAACTAATTACTGTTCAAGAAATCCGTAGAATAGACAGCAATCGAGCGAGGGGACCCTTTTTGGCACACGGGAATATTGAGAAGGACCAAGGTTTAAAATCTTACCTTGTGGGCCCGTCCATCTCAAGACACCGATGTCCCGGTGGTCGCTGACATTGTAACTATCCGTTTGGATCCTGCTGACTACGCCAATAGTCAAAGCAAAATGCTCAGAGACACAGAGTGGTTTTATCTCCTTCATCTTTATTCTTGGCCCTGGAGGGAGAGAGAACGATTGCCCATGTACACACAGAGACATGAGTTCACGGTCTTCTCTGGAACAGCAGTTTCTCAATGAACTATATAGTCTTTTTACAGGGAGGAGACATACATACAGGCAACATACATATTGACTGGGTGACTGTTACAATCAGCAAGTAATCAGCACAAGTAAAGATTAAGCCATCTGCTGTTACACATTGAATAACTGACTTCACATTACGAATAGTTTTCACCTTGTTAAACTGACCTCACATGCTGAACGCTACCTCATCTTGTTAAATGGCTTTACATAATGAATGCTTTTCCACTCTTTTAAACCATTACTCTTGCCTCCAGCACCCCATTGTTAACTGTAAGTTCTTATCTGATCTGAATCATGCTCAGCTGAACCTTTTGCTTCACAAAACTCAGAACTTAACTCTTTCCCTGCCTGCTTATACCTCTACACAATCTCACAGGGAACTTGAACCCAAGCCCTTCCAATCCAGAGCTACAGACATGACCATTGCTCCCAACATACTGCTTGCCTTGCTAATTGCTTGTCACACATTCCTGCCCATTTCCATTGACTGATGTACAAAGGGACCAGATTCCTTTGTACATCCACATTTCTCAATAGATGAGCATTGAAATTTCCATTTTCCAGATTGGAACGTAGCAAATATGTGGGGCAACGTCTTTACACAGAGAATAGTTTGTGTGTAGATTGAACTTTCAGAGGAAGTAGTGGTTACGGATTTAACATTTACAATACACTTAGATAAGTATTTGAATAAAAATGTTTGGAGGGATATGGGTCAAGTGCAGGCAGGTGGGACTAGTTTCATTGGGATTATGGTCAGCATTGACTTGTTGGACTGAAGGGTATGCTTCCATGCTGCATGAATCTATATAACCCCGAGCTAAGAAGAGAGGGAACAAGAAACCAAGGCAGAAAAATGATCATTTCAGAAATACTGTACACATCAGTTCCTGTTACTAAAGTGGATAATCTCTTAATTTTCACATTATATTCCATCTGCCACATCGTTTCCCATATACTAAGCCTGTCTAAATCCCCCTGATGCTGTTTTACATTTTCCTCAGAATGTGCTTTGCTGTTTGGAAATACACCATTTTGTCCCCACATCCAAATCATTGATAGAAATTGAGAGTTGGGACCCAAGTACTAATTCTTGCAATATCCTACCAGTCACAGCCTGGAATGACTTCGAATTCCCACTCTCCGTTTTCTGCTCATTAGCAAATCGCTAATCCATGCCAGCACATTATCTCTGATTCCATGTGCCTAAATTATGCGGACTAACTTCCTATGTATTACATTCTTATGTTTCCTATGCATATTTTCATGGTTCCAAAAACTAGTTACTATATTCTGTAAAAAAACGCCACCCTTAATAACAAAATAAACTGGATAAAGTGTCACAGTCAGAACTGTGCAATAAACAGCAATTATTTTATCTAAATGGTTATGCAGTACTTATATTCCAACTGGTTTATTTGGAAGGACAAGTTTTCAGAGCACTGCTCCTTCATCAGGTAGCTAGTGGGGGACTAGCTACTGACAAAGGAGCAGCACTTTGAAAGCTTGTATTTCCAAATATCCATCCCAGTCCAACACCGGCACCTCCACATCATCAGTATCCATGGAAACAGTTATCATTATGCGGACTCTACAGAGACAATAGATATAATTTCTGCTTTAAACAGGTCAGATGAATTTACCATTGTCTGCTTTCAATGGGCATATCATATTTTACGAATATTCCCATCAACATTCATTTTCTTCACAGGAAATGCTTCATAAATCATAGGAGCATACACGCTAAACATTTTTTTCAGAAATGTGAAAAGGCCACATTTATTGCTCAGTCTGATGCTCTGGTAGGTCACCTTGTCTCTGAAGCACTGCAGTCCTTGTGCTGTTAGCGCTTTAACTGTAGATTTTCATCCAATTGCAATGGAAGAGTCTAAATCAGGACGATGGGTGCCATAGAGGTGACAGTACACTATTGCAGCTGTCATCCTTCCTGGTGATAAAGTTTGCACTGGAAGGGACTGTTGAAGTGAGTTTGGCAAGTTACCACGGTAAATGTTGAAGGGAAATACATTCTGCAGTGACTAATACAAAGGATATTGTGCCCAAACTTGGATTTTTTAAACTCATTCATGGATGTAATCTTCACTGGCTGAGTCAGCAGTTACTGTCCATCCCTATTAACCCTGGAGAAGGTATTGGTGACTTACCTTCCCTAACATCTACTGTATGTTTTGTATAGGTACAAATACTCTGATCTGGGTGCTAATGAGCATCTTTAAAGGTCAGTAATTTAATCACATCAATTTAAGATATTTAGAAAAAATATGGTGGGGCAAAATTACAATTTATTTTAAACAGTTTTGTTACTGTCTGGTTTGTACTGTCTAAAAGGATAGTGCAATGTGATCTACCTGTTTTATCGCTCGGACAGATCAAGATAACCAAGCTTATTTAGCAGATGCTAGACATACAGCAAGGCTTTCACTAATTACAGATCTTGCAACATGTCAAGTTCAGCATCCCCTGTCTTGTAAACATATGCTAATACAGACAATGTCGTGGGACCAATCTTATATCCATGGTGTTCAGGTTGGCTTATGCAGCAATTACTTGAAATATATCACAGGGTTTCTTACAAATTATTAGTGCAGAGTGCTGCTTTTGAAGTTTTCTGTGACAAACCTAACCCATTAAGTAAATTACCTTGATGTTTTGCCTGAACAAACATGTCACTGAGAGGGCTGTTTGTGCTTCTCAATTAGGTAAACCACTTTATCAGTATTTCCTACAATTATGAAAACTGGCTTCAGTCACTTTCAGGAGCTTACATTCTGCTGGCTCATTCTTCATTCACATTGGCAGCGTAGTGGAGAATGTTATACATCATACTGAATTCCTTCCTATTCAGGGACTTGTACAAACATTTTCAAGAACATCATAGCCTATAGGAAAGAGGTTGTGAAACGTGAAAGGGTTCAGAAACGATTTACAAGGATGTGGTCAGGGTTGCAGAGTTTGAGCTATAGGGAGAGGCTGAACAGGCTGGGGCTGATTTTCCTGGAGCATTGGAGGTTGAGGAGTGACCTTATAGAGATTTATAAAATCATGAGGGGCATGGATAGGGTAGATAGACAAAGTCTTTTCCTTGGGGTGGGAGAATCCAGAACGAGAGGGCATAGGTTTAGTGTGAGATAGGAAAAAAGGGATATAAGGGGCAACTACTTTCCTGCAAAGGGTGATGCATGTATGGAATGAGCTGCCAGAGGAAGTGGTGGAGGCTGGTACAATTACAACATTTAAAAGGCATCTGGATGGATATATGAATAGGAAGGGTTTAAGAGGGATATGGGCCAAGTGCTGGCAAATGGGACTAGATTAGTTGAGGATATCTGGTCGGCATGGATGAGTTGGAATGAAGGGTTTGTTTCCGTACTGTACCTCTCTATGACTATATAACAGGTTTGCTGCATTTTCCATTTATATCCACTTGAATATTTACATAGTGATTCATTTTATGGGAGGCAATGATATACTGGTATTGTCTCTGGATTAATAGCTCAGAGACCCAGAGTCCCACTATGGCAGGTAATGGAATTTGAATTTTTTTAAAAATCTGGAATTAAATGTTTAATAATAACCATGAGACCATTGCCAACTGTCATAAAAGCCCATCAAGTTCACTAACACCCTTCAAGGAAGAAAATCTGACCTATTAGCAGGACAGATGTGCAGAAATGATGGCACCAGTAAATGGCGAGGTAGAAGTTCCCCTGAAGTTGTCCAACATTGACTCCAGACCCCAAGAAATCTCAAGTTATCAGGTCAAAAGTGGGCAACAAAACTTAGTGCTGATTGCCACACACCAGCACCTCCTCAGGTGGTGAATCAGTACTCCTCCATCTTGAACATCACTGAGGAAAGCACTCAAGGTGGAAAGGGCACAGAAAGTATTCTGGGAAGACTTCAATGTCCATCACCAAGAGTGGCTCAGCAATGTCAATACTGATCGAGCTGGTCAAATCCTTAAGGGCATAGCTACTGGATTGTGTGTGCAGCAAGTGGTGAGGGAACCAACAAAAGGGAAACACATAGTTGATTTCATCCTCACCAATCTGCCTGCCACACATACATATATCCATGACAGTATCAGTAAGAATGATAACCGCACAGTTCTTGTGGAGGCAAAGTCCCACCAGCATATTCAGGAAACCCAAGGTGCTGTGGACTATCATCAACAGCAGTTGAATGGTACTCAAACACAATCTTCAATCTCATGACCCAGCATACTCACCATTCTATCATTACCATCAAGCCAGAAGATCAACCTTGGTTCAATGGAGAGTGCAGGAGGGCAATGCCAGGCATACTTATAAATGAGGTGGCAACCTGGCAAAGCTACCAAACAGGGTCACTTGCATACCAAACAGTAAAAGCTGCAAGTGATAGACAGAGCCAGTTGATTCCATAACTGACGGATCAGATCTAAGCTCTGCAGTCCTGCTCTATCCAGTTCTAAACAACTCACAGACAAGGAGGCTCCACAAATATCTCCCTTGATGATGGGGAGCCCAGCACATCAGTGCAAAAGATAAGGCTGAAACATTTGGAATAATTTTTAGCGAACAGCGTCAAGTGGATGATTTATTTCAGCCTCACCACAGCCTTCGCTGGACGTCCCGGCATCACAATTGCAAGTCCATAAGACATGGAAGCAGAAGCAGACCATTCAGCCCATCGAGGTAGTTCGACCATTAAATGAGATCATGGCTGCTCTGATAACTCTCAACCTTTCTTACCTTTTCCCTATTCCCCTTTGTCCGCTTGCTGATTAAAATCTACCTCAGCCTTGGATATTCATAACGATCCAATCTCAATACCTTCTGTGATAAAGAAATCCACAGATTCATTATCCTCTGAGAAAAGAAATTCCTCCTGGTTCCTGTTTTAATGTGCAACTCCTTTTTCTGAGATTATACCCATTGGCTCTAGACCCTCGCACACAGGGAAACACCATTTCTGTATTTACCTTGTCAAGTACCCTAAGAATTTACATCTTTCAATAAGATCACCTTTCATTCTTCTATATCCCAAAGAGTATGGGCCCATCTACTCAACTATTCCTCATAAGGCAGTCCCTCCATACCTAGTATCAGCCTAGTGAATCTTTTCTAGACTGCCCCCAATGACAACGTATCTTTCTTTGGATAAGGCCCAAACCTATTCCAGAATTCCAGCTGTGGTCTGACTATCGCCTTGTATATTTTTATCAAAACCTCCCTACCTTTATATTTCATTCTCTTTGAAATAAATGCTAAATATTCCATTGGCCTTTCCTGTTACCCACTGAATTTGGATGCTAGGACTCCCACATAGGTTTGGGAGTCATTGCCTATCTGTTCTGTGACTTTCTGCAGTCTTTTCTCATTTAAACACTATTCAGCACCTCAATTCTTCCTGTCAAAGTGCATAACCTCACATATCCCCACCTTCCCACATAGTCTTTAGCCAATTCAATTCACTCCAAGTAATATCAAGAAAGAGTTGGAAGCACTGGCTACTGCAAAGTCTATTGGCCCAGATAACATTCCTACAATTGTACTGAAGACTAGTGTTCCAGAACTTGGCACAGCCAAGGCAGTTCCAATCATCCACTATACTGACATCTACCTGACAATATGGTAAATTGTTTAGGTATGTCCTGTATGCAAAAAGCCAGATAAATCCAACTTGAGCAATTATGACCACGTCAGTCTATGCTTGATTATCAGTAAAGAGATGGGAGATAAGGGAGGTCATGGCCTAATGGTATTATCGTTGGACTGTTAATCCAGAGACCCAGGTAATGTTCTGGGGACTTAGGTTTGAATCCTGCTATGATAGATGATGGTATTTGAATTCATCAAAAAAATCTGAAATTACGAATCTAATGATGCCCATGAATCCATTCCAGATTGTTGGAAAAACCCATTTAGTTCACTAAAGTTCTTTAGGGAGGGCAACTGGTATCCTTGGAAAAGTAAGCTCTGCAGTTGCTGGAGATCAGAGTCGAGAGTATGGTGCTGGAAAAGCACAGCAGGTCAGGCAGCATCCGAGGAGCAGGAGAATCAACGTTTCAAGCATAAGCCCTTCATCAGGAATCAACTGGCATCCTTACCTGGTCTGGTCTACATTTGACTCCAGACCCACAGCAATGTGATTGATTCTTAACTGCCCTCTGGGGAAACAGGGATGGACAATAAATACTGGCTTAACCAGGGATACCCTCAACCTGCGAAATGAATTTTAAAAATCGCAAATAGTACTATCAAGCAAAACCTGCTTAGCAAAAACCTGCACACTAATGCTCAACTCGGGTTCTGCCAATTGAGGAGATAACAAATAAGATAGATAAAAAGGAAGCAGTGGAGGTCATATATTTAGATTACTGGATGATGTTTGATTAGTTACCACATGTGCAGATACAAAATAAGATAATGGTGTTTGAGGTATTGTGTTAGTATGGATAGAGAACTAACTAATAGAAGACAAAAAGTTGGGATGAGGGGGACATTTTCAGAATGGAAATCTGTATTTGATGGAGTTCAACAGGGATCAGTGCTGTAGCCATACTTATTTACAATATGTTACTGACTTGGATGAGGAAAGTAAATATAATCATGTTTGTAGATGACACAAAAATAGGTTAGAAGACAAGTAGTGAAAATGACACAAAGAGCTTGAAGAAGGATATGGACAGATTAAGAAAGTGGGCAAAAACTTGGCAGATGGAATATAATGTGAGACAATGTAAGGCTATGCACTTTGATATGAAGAATAGAGGAGATGAATGGAGAAAGACAACATAAAACTACAGCACAGAGGGATTCAGAGTCCTCTGTGTAAAACACAAAATAGCAAACACATTCAATGGGCAATCAGAAAGGCAAATGGAATATTGGCCTTTATTTCAAAGGGAATGGAATACAAAAATAGTGAAGTATTGGTAAAACTATACAAGACACTAATTAGTCTACACCTGGAAAATGGTGAACAGTTTTACTCCATTTATCTATGGAAAGATATACCGACACTGGAGGCAATCCAGAGAATGTTCTCTTGGTTGATCCCAGGTATGAAGGAGACTTTTAATAGGTTGGGCCTGTAGTGAATGGAGGTTAGAAGAATGAGAGGTAACCTTATTGAAACATACAAGATTCTTAGGGGACTTGACAGTGAGGGGAGGTTGGATTTGACAGGATAGAGACGCTGAGAGGCTGGTTTCCCTTCTGGAAGAATCTAGGGCATAATCTCAGAACTACAGATCACCCATTTAAGACAGAGATGAGGAGGAATTTTGTCTCTCAGAGGGTAATGAATCGGTGGAATTCATTACTGCAGAGAGCTGTAGAGGCATTAAGTTTATTTAATAAATTTTTATCCGTAAAGGAATCAAGAGTTATGGGGAAAAGGCAGGGAAGTGGAGTTAAGGATTATTAGACCAGCCATGATCTCATTAAGTGGCTGACTACTGCTCCTATATCTTACCACACAGATAAGGATGGGCAGTAAATGCTTGCCCAGCCAGTAAATCACAGTACTTTTTTAAAAAGTAAAATGTTAATAGGTTAGATAAGACCAGAAGAATGTACAACAGCCAGAGTTAGCCTGACTGTCACATGTACATTACCATTTAGAATCAGAATTGAACTGGCAATCTTAGACACACTGCAGAATCAGATTTGATACACAGTCATAGATAACTACAATAAAGCAGAGGCAGAAAGTCAGATTTGGCATAACTTTATATACTTATACCCTATTTGCTACAGAATTTGCAAGAGGATCCATAAGAAAATAATGTACTAATAGCTTCCATGTCAGTTTCTTGCCTTGATGCACATTTTTCAAATCACATTGCTAAATACTTTAATAACTGTGTTAAAACTTGCAGAGGTTTTTTTTTCAATATTTGAATTCTCTCTGGAAAGTCATTCTTGCTCATTTATTTTACTCATTAAGCAGATGTGGCCATCATTGATTAGACAAGCATTGATTAGACAAGCATTTATTGCCAATTCAAAATTGCCCTTGAGATGATGATGGTAAGCTGCCTTCTTAAAATGGTAATTTGATGGAAGTAGACCCACAATGCCATTAAGGAGTTCCAGTAAGTTTGAGCCAATGGCACGGAAAGAACAGTGATATATTTCCAAGTCTGGATGGTGAATGGCTTGGAGGGGAACTTGCAAATGGTGGTGTTCTCCTGTATCAGCTGCTTTTGCCTTTCTAGAAGGTAGAGGTCACATGTTTGGAAGGTACTGTCCGAGGTGCCTCAATGAATTTCTGCATCTTATAGATGGTACACACTACTGTTATTTATGTCTCTAATTCCCCTCTCAATCCAATTCACATCCCTTGTTTTTTATCTTTTGCATTTGTCTAGGTATCAAAAAATTGACTTCATCATTCTCATAAGCTCTTGTTTTCTTGGAAGCATGAGGTGTTATGTTGTGTTCATGGGTATCAAGGATGATGGAGGTTGGTTAACATTTTGTTAATTTACTTGAAGGTAATCCAGTGAAGGAAGGGATGTGTGCCTGTTTTCCATTTGTTAGTAGTGATTATCTTTAGCCAACTTGTGCCCAACTATTCACTTTTTGCATGCATTTACTTCCACTGTTAGGAATTCTTTTCTGTGAATCATTCATAATTTTTCAACCTTAGTTTTCTTTTCAAAGCTCATTGAATTAATCTCTCCTATCATCCATCACATTTCACAAGTCTAGTTACTGGCCATTTAACCTATTAACTTCTCATTTTCATAGGAGTCAGTATGATTAAAACATTTACTTACAGGTGTCTCTCCTTGTAAGGTCAGTCCCATAAAGGGTAACTGAACTTGGAGCTGCCAGTTAGAGGGAGGTTCTCCCCTCTCTCTCTTGATAGTTGCTGCACAATTCTTGTATTATCTGTTGCTGTCCCAGGTTTTTAGTTACACAAAATGTCACAATGAATAACAAACCAAGATATCACAGAATGGCAGTGGCCCTAACCACCTGTCAGGTTGCTTAGGGAGCCCTCACAGCGTTTTCCATGCAACAGGCAATTATCTGCCTGTCGGCAAAGGTCATTTCTCTTTGAGGGTTGAGGTCTGCAAGGGCTGCTGTTCAATCAAAAGACAGGTCAGTCAGCTCCTCATTCCCAAAAGTGGTAGCCAATGCTGGGCCTGTAAACAAGTACAAATAATAACGATGGAAAAGGCCCCATGTCCAGATGAGATTGGGCTTACTGAGGCCAGTCAGGTAAACACAGTAAAGGGGGTGGAGTGAGTGTTTCCAAGGGGGTGGCTAAATCTGGAGGGCACACCCTCAACAAGTCACAAGAAAGTGTTGGGCAATATAAAGTGGCCTTCAGATGTCGCAGAGGAGCCATCCTCCAAGAATAAATGACCAAGAAGCCCTTAAATAGTTAACTGGCCAATGAAGGACATTGATTAGACAATAGACAATAGGTGCAGGAGTAGGCCATTCTGCCCTTCGAGCCTGCACCACCATTCAATATGATCATGGCCGATCATCCTTAATCAGTATCCTGTTCCTACCTTATCTTCATAACCCTTGATACCACTATCCTTGAGAGCTCATCCAACTCTTTCTTAAATGAATCCAGAGACTGGGCCTCCACTGCCCTCTGGGGCAGAGCATTCCACACAGCCACCACTCTCTGGGTGAACAAGTTTCTCCTCATCTCTGTCCTAAATGATCTACCCCGTATTTTTAAGCTGTGTCCTCAGGTTCGGTACTCACCCATCAGCGGAAACATGTTTCCTGCCTCCAGAATGTCCAATCCTTTAA
>NC_057711.1:37489594-37495380 GCF_004010195.1 Chiloscyllium plagiosum
GGACTTTATCAAAAGCTTTTTGAAAGTCCAGGTACACTACATCTACTGGATCTCCCTCATCCATCTTCAGAATTACATCCTCAAAAAATTCCAGAAGATTAGTTAAGTATGATTTCCCCTTCATAAATCCATGCTGACTCTGTCCTATCCTGTTACTACTATCCAGATGTGCAGTAATTTCTTCCTTTATAATAGACTCCAGCATCTTTCCCACCACTGAGGTCAGACTAACTGGTCTATAATTTCCTGCTTTCTCTCTCCCACCTTTCTTAAAAAGTGGTACAACATTAGCCACCCTCCAATCCGTAGGAACTGATCCTGAATCTATCGAACTCTGGAAAATAATCACCAACGCATCCACGATTTCTCGAGCCACCACCTTCAGTACCCTGGGATGCAGACCATCTGGCCCCGGGGACTTATCAGCCTTCAGACCTAACAGTCTCTCCAACACCAATTCCTGGCAAATATAAATTCCCTTAAGTTCAGGTCCTTCAGCCACTGTTACCTCTGGGAGATCGCTTGTGTCTTCTCCAGTGAACACAGATCTGAAGTACCAATTCAATTCTTCTGCCATTTCTTTGTTCCCTGTAATATATTCCTCTGTTTCTGTCTTCAAGGGCCCAATTTTAGTCCCCAGTGGCTTCCACTACTTTTCCTGCTCCTGGTAAAATACTAGCGATGGCAGCTCATTCACGCTTTTGCAATCCACCTCCAACCCCCAACTTGTCCCCAAAGCTCCTGAAACACCCCCACCATACGATTACAGCACAGGAGGAGGCCATTCATCATGTCTATGGCAGCTCTCCACAAAAGCGCTCAACTACTTCCATTCTCCTACCTTGCCTCCTTTAGCTTGTCCCACCAGTTAATTATTCATTTCTCCACTAAAAAGGTCATAGTTGAGTGCACCTCGAACAAATCCTCAGGCAGTGCATTCCAGATCCTGACTACATCAAACAGGATTTCTTCAATGCTTCATTGCTTGTTTTCTTCAGTTTCGCCCCATCTATTGTGTCCAGACCCTTCATGAGTTTTGGAATATTGGAATATGAATGCAAATGCATGGGTATACCAGAACTTTCAAGTCCTCTTCACACCACACACTATCCTAACCTGAAACTATATTGCCATTCATTCATTCATTGTCACAGGATTAAAATCCGAGAGCTCACTTCCTGGCAGCACTGTGACCATATCTGCACTACATGGACTATGTTAACTCACCACTACCCTCTCAAGATCATTAGAGATGGGCAACAAATGCTGGTTTTGCTTGTCCACAATTCATGAAAGGATTTTTTAAAAGGTCATGTTGAAGCCATACCTGTGTTTTGTCATAGCTTCCCAGTTTGCTTGTCTGACTGACCTAGGGTCTAAAGTGCCTTATTAATCACTTTCTCAAAATACCCTTTCACCTTCAATGATTTGTGGTGAATATACCCCCCCGCCGTTCCTCTGTATCGTATTCCCCTTCAGAACTGTACAAACTCTGTTTTATATTGCCAACCAAGTCCTTCACACCAAATTAAGTCACTTGGCATATTTCTCATTAAATTGCACCTGCCACTTGTCAATCCCCATTCCAACAGCCTGAATAAGTCCTCTTAAGATTTGTTACTATTCTCCCCACAGTTTAGTAAAGTTTGAAATTGTACTCTGTGCACTGAAGTCTGGCTCATATATATATATATATATATATATAAAATATTTTAAAAAGCAGGAGTCCTAACACAGACCACAAAGAACTTCAATATATACCTTCCTCGAGTCCAAAGTCTGTATACCACAATTCTCTATTGCCTATTAATAGGCAATTCTCTATTGCCTATTCTCTATTGCCTATAACAGCACTGCAACTTTCTAATTGTGCGGCCTGCAAGGACCACGTGCAACAGTGACTTCCAGAACTGGAAGCAATGCATGGCAATGGTTGGAGCAGCTGTATACCTTTATTGGGAACATTGATCTATAGGGCCCCTAACAGTAGCTGTTCCGTAGAAGACAAAATATATCAGAGATAGTAAAGGCATACAAGAAAGGTAGTGTATTAATCATGGGTGATTTCAATCTTCATAGAGTCATAGAGATGTACAGGATGGAAACAGACCCTTCGGTCTAACTCGTCCATGCCGACCAGATATCCCAACCTAATCTAGTCCCACTTGCCAGCATTTGGCCCACATCCTCTAAACCCTTCCTATTCATATACCTATCCAGATGTCTTTTAACTGCTATAATTGTACCAGCCTCCACCACTTCCTCTGGCAGTTCATTCCGTACATACACCACCCTCTGCATGAAAAGGTTCACCCTAAATCTATGCCCTGTAGTTCTGGACTCCTTCACCCACAGGGAAAAGACTTTGTCTACTTCGCCTATTTATGCCTCTCATGATTTCATAAACCTCTATAAGCTCACCTCCTACACTCCAGGGAAAACAGCCCAAGCCTATTCAGCCTCTCCCTATAGCTCAAATCCTTCAGCCCTGGCAACCCTGTAGATCTTTTCTGAACCCTTTCAAGCTTCACAACATCCTTCCAATAGAAAGGAGGCCAGAACTGCACATAATATTCCGAAAGTGGCCTAACCAATGTCCTATACAGCTGTGACATGACTTCACAATTCCCATACTCAATGCTCTGAAATGTCCTGTACAGCCACAACATGACCTCCCAACTCCTATCCTCAATGCACTGACCAATAAAGGAAAGCATACCAGACACCTTCTTCACTATCCTATCTACCTACAACTTCATTTTCAAGGAATTGTGAACCTGCACTCTCTTTGTTCAGCAACACTCCCCAGGACCTTACCATTGAGTGTACACAGAACGACCTCGGTTATCTGAACATCAATTATCCAAATTTTGGATTTTCCAAACAAGATCTCAAGGTCCCGTAAAAATGTTACATCAAAGAGGTGTTACCAACACTGGTGTGACGATCGCATCTTTTGTTTGAACTGCACGAAGGTGGAAGGAATCATTGAGAAAATGAATTCCATAAAGAAATAGTGGATTGACTATGCATCTCATGCTTCTGAAAATGCTTTGATTGTGGAGGAAAAGGAAGACCTCTGTGAATGTTTTATATACTTGCTTTTTTTTAATAAAACACATTTGAACTGTTTAAATAACTTATTCTGCTGTAACTACCACAGTGGTTTATTGGAGACATGATATGGACAGGGAATTGAAATGACAGACATTAAAATAATGCCTCAGGAAAGAAAACTAACCAGCTGGATATTACAGGAAGCATGACACTGATTCACAGCTTTTACCTTGACCGAGTACAGCTCTTAGCCATCCTCTCAACACGTCTCTTCTTCCTCAGTCAGCTGAGGAAATTTGGCATGATGGCAAATACCCTTGCCAACTTTTATAGGTGCGCCATTGAGAGTATTCTGTCTGGATGTATTACTACCTGGTATGGCAACTGTAACATTCAAGATCGGAGAAGGTTACAAAGAGTGGTGAACTCAGCCCAATCACAAAGGCCAACCTCCTATCCATAGGATCCATCTACCAGGCCCACTGTCAAGGAAAGGCCGCCAGCATTCTCAAAGATCCATCCCACCCTGGCAAAGTTTTTCTACAACCTCTACCATCAGGGAGAAGGTACAGAAGCCTGAATACACGCACCACCCGGTTTCATAACAGTTTCTACCTTACTGTTGTTAGAATACTGAATGGACTCACAAACTCTTAACATTCGGCTGTACCTGTGTTTTTGTTTTTACCGCTGTTTACCTATTATTTAGTTATTTATGTTACTTAACTATGAGATCTGCCTGTAGTGTTTACAAGACAAAGCATTTTACTGTGCCTCAGTACATGTGGCAATAAATTCAATTCAATTCCTCCAATTAACAAATTGCCAAGTCCAATTGCTTCTGAATCTCAATTGGTAGAATAATACATCCTGTACGAAGGGAAGGGTCATGTTGCATTGAAAACACAGGAGAGCCTCAACAGCAAGGTCTGATCCACAAAACAGCTTCAGTATTGAGAATAAAAATATAATAGCGCAGCTGCTGAAGATCTGAAATAAAAAAAACTTTGACTCACGTCTAGAGATAGAGAAACAGAGTTATCATTTTGAGTCCAATGAGATCCTTTGAATAACGACTGGTGATATTTGTCTCTGGTAGTGTGTTCCCTGCTCAAACACTTCAAAGCATTAGGTCATAACACTGTACGTTCCTTTGTTTGCAATCAGATCAGTTATCCGAACAAAATAGTCCCCACCTGTCTCGTTCAGATAATTGAGGTTGTTCTGTGAATCCTGCCCTGATCTGCCTTTCCAAAGTGCAGCACCTCGCATTTATCTAAATTAAACGTCATCTGCCACTCCACAGCCCATTGGCCCATCTGATCAAGATCCCATTGCTCTCTGAGGTAACCTTCTTCACTGTCCACTACACCTCCAGTTTTGGTGTCATCTGCAAACTTACGAATTATACCTCCTATTTTCACTCCAAATCATTTATATAAATGATGAAAAGAAGTGGACACAGCACCAATCCATGTGGCACACCACTGGTCACAGGCCTCCAATCTTAAAGGCAACCCTCTATTACCCCCCTCTTCTACCTTCAAGTCAGTTCTGTATCCAAATGGCTAGTTCTCCCTGTATTCCATGTGTATCCAAATGGCTAGTTCTCCCTGTATTCCATGAGATCTAACATTGCTAACCAGTCTATCATGAGGAACCTTGTTGGACACCTTACTGAAGTCCACATAGATTATATCGACCACACTGCCCTCATTAATCCTCTTTTTTACTTTTTCAAAAAACTCAATCAAGTTTGTGAAACATGATTTCCCACGTACAAAAAAAAATCAGTGCTACCTTTCCAAATACATGCAAATCCTGTCCCGCAGGATTCCCTCCAACAACTTGCCCACCACCGATGTCAGGCTCACCAGTCTATAGTTCCCCGGCTAGTCCTTACCACCTGTTTTAAACAGTGGCACATTAGCCAACCTCCAGTCTTCCAACACCTCACCTGTGACTATTGATGACACAAATATCTGAACAAGGGGCCCAGCAACTTCTTCCCTAACTTCCCACAGAGTTCTAGGGTACCCTTGATCAGTTCCTGGGGATTTATCCACCTTTATGTGTTTTAAGACATCCAGAACCTCCTCTTCTGTAATATGGATATTTTTCAAGATGTCACCATCCATTTCCTCACATTGTGTATCTTGCATTTCCTTCTCCACAGTAAACACTGGTGCAAAATACTTGTTTAGTGAAAAAAATCAGACTAGCAGAGCCACAAGTAAGAATTCATAGAGTGTATTCGAGTCTGTTTCCTCCCACAGCTGAGGGCCACACTCTCTCAGAATTGCAAAGGACCCACTCTGTACTACATCCTCAGGAGAATTCATACTCTCAACAAACAGTATTTCAACTCCATCTCAAACATCAAAAACTGTAAGTACAACAAACTTTTATCTACCCACCTCCATAACCAGCACTCCTCAAACATTCCAGAAGATTCCCCCGGCCTCTGGAACTTCTCGGATGCCATTAACCATGCGGCTGATGCAGCTGCCACCCCCACGCTGATTGATTATGTCACTTCTGCCCCCATCATGGCCACTCCCACAGCCACTTCCGCCTCTCACAATTCCTCATGCATCACACGTGACATCATTTCTGCCCCTCACATCATCGCTGATGTCACACGCTCAGTGACTTCCGCCACCCCTACTGCCCTGTCTGCCACCACTTCCGCCCCCACCAATGCCACTCACCTGCATTCTGCTGATACG
>NC_057711.1:37497536-37501862 GCF_004010195.1 Chiloscyllium plagiosum
ACTCTGCCGAGGACATGGAGGTCCTGGGCCTCCTTCACCGCCGCTCCCTCACCACCAGACACCTGGAGGAAGAATGCCTCATCTTCCGCCTCGGAACACTTCTACCCCAGGGCATCAATGTGGACTTCAACAGTTTCCTCATTTCTGGTTCCCCCACCTCACCCTAGTTCCAAACTTCCAGTTCAGCACTGTCCCCATGACTTGTGCTCCCTGCCTATCTTCTTTTCCACCTATCCACTCCACCCTCCTCCCTGACCTATCACCTTCATCCCCTCCCCCACTCACCTATTGTACTCTATGCTACTCTCTCCCCACCCCCACCCTCCTCTAGCTTATCTCTCCACGCTTCAGGCTCTCTGCCTTTATTCCTGATGAAGGGCTTTTGCCCGAAATGTCGATTTTACTGCTCCTCAGATGCTGCCTGAACCGCTGTGCTCTTCCAGCACCACTAACCCAGAGTCTGTACTCCATAGAGTTTGGAAGAATGAAAGACAACCTTATTGAAACATACTATTTGCTTATGGGACTTGACATAGTAGGTGGGCAGAACTGTAGGACAGACGATGAAAAGAGGGCACAATCTCAGAGTAAGGGATTGTCCATTTAAGACGGAGATGAGGAGGAATGTCTTCCCTCAGAGTATAGCAAATCTGTGGAATTTCTTACCACAGAGGACTGTCAGGCTGAGTTTTTAAGTATGTTCAAGGCTGAGATAGACAGATTTTAATCAGCAAGTAAATCAAGGATTATGGGGACAGAGCAGGAGAGTGGAGTTGAGGATTATCAGATCAGCCATGATCTCATTGAATGCAATCTTAATAGACTGGATGGCCTATGCTGTTTCTACATTTTAAGGACTTTTGGGACATATTGCTGTTTGACAGTCAAGAATCACCTAACCGGTCAATGATTTTGTCCCCAAGTTAAAGATGGAGTGCAAGGCTGGACTTTCAGAACAGTAGAAAGATAAAATTTGATTTCTGAAGAATGTGAAAGCTACAGTAATATATACACTCGAAGGCTAACAACCTCATTCACTGCAAACAAAACGCCGAGTGGCCAAACCGTGTATTTCACAGCACCAGCTTACATCACAGAATGATGTTAAAAATACAGACATCGGAATTTTGAAATGGCAAATAAAACTGGCGCTCAACAGTGATGACAAAACAATACGTCAAGCGTGGATGAGCTATGGTTTAAATAATAGAGATTCTGGACATCTTAAAACAAAATAGGCTTAACTCAGGTGAACCATTACTACAAGTTGGTAACGCTGGATTCGTTCATCCACGGGTCCCTTTGTCTACTGCTAACATTGTTACATGGTTCCTGAAAAACACCTTTTTGAATTCAGTGATCCGGGCAGTCCTGAGTGACCTTCCGCACTAGGGAAGGTGGGTGTTGTAGGGGTCCCAGACCTGTGCAAAGCTTGTGGAGCCTCACAGCTTTCAACCTGGCCGCAAAATGAATGAGCTGTGCCAGTGAAAACGCCGGCACCCCGGGGCAGCCCGTATGTGCAAGCCGTCACGTCGCAAGCTGTTCACATATGCAGGACGAAACTTTTCTGAGTTCACTTGAGTCTGTGTTCAAGGGAGAAGATTATGATTAAGGCTGACTCACAGGCTCTTCGCTGGAGAGTACGGACGGTGGGGTTTCTCCACCAGGAGCAGCTCCGAACCGAGGGAGGCAAAATCTTGAAGAAACTCGCCATCTCTGTGTCTATCTATCTGTGTGTGTGAACAGAGGCTGTAATGTGGGAGCAGGAAGAATCCAATACGTAAGCTGCGTGAAGGCGGCCCATAACGTGCTCTGGGTGCAGCTGAAACAAGCTTTGTGAGTGAGAGCCACAAAGTCACAGTAGTTCCCATTTACCCAAACATCAGCATCTTCCAAATTTCAGAAGCAGGACCTGGGGGCATTGCCCAGTCGATTATTACCAGAATCATGAAATGAGGGAAGGTTTAAAATCTACAATTTGAAATGAATGATGACGTGCTCCCAACTGCCTGATGAGGCAGGAAAACGACTTTTCACAATGACTGTCTCATTCGGTTGATTTTTTTTTTCCCCGAATTGCCTTTATTGAAAGATACTTTGTATAAACGGAGACAGTATTTCAAACGATGCAAACAAAATGTGATGGAGGGGAAACCCAGTGGGTCTGGCAGCATCTGTGGAAAGAATGAACAGTTAATGTTGCAAGTCTGATCTGACTCTTTGGGACTCTTTCAAAAGTCACATTGGACTCAAAATATTTAACTACGTCTTTTATCTCCATAGATGCTACTCAGTTTCTCTGGCGTTTTGTTATTCTTTTAATTTCAGATTTCCAGTAGCTGCAAAACTTTGCTTGTATTCGAATGTTTCAAGCAAAGGGAAGACGCTTCCCAGGAAAACTTTCAAACATTTCTGCTGGCAAAGCTCAGCTCCACGTTTAAGGGAGGCCGAATGCCACACCATGTCTCCAGGAGATGTCCTCAGACAGACACAGGAAGTAGTCGGTTGAGGAGAATGCCTGTCGACAATAATCCGTGCTATGGACCTGAGGGAATGTAAATCAAAATCCATAACATGATTGATGTTTATTCTTGAAGAGGGTTATAATTGTCATATTCTTGCAGTTGACAGCAAGGGAGTGAGTAGAGTTTCTTGGCTCCCAAATCCCTAGGATCAGTTTGTGAAGTTTTGATGTGAGCATAAGCCAACCCGGTTTGATCTCAGCTGGAACGCCACCACAGCTGCAGGCTTTGTTGTTTTCTGTCATTTAGTTGTTTGTCGCAACTCTCTGATCCATGATCATGGATTCAACTGTGGGGTATTGAGGGATAGCCCAGAGACTATCAGTTGGCACGGCAGATTCAAAGTTGAAAAGTTGTTGAAAATATCCTTTCTACCATTTACAGATGGCATTATCAGCTTTAAGAAAAAGAAACACTATCTTGTGAACAATGGAGATATTATCCATTTGATCTTAGTCTTTTTTAAAGATTAAATCATGGAATTTGGGCATCAATAGCTGACCAGCATTTAATGCCCATAGCTAGTTCTCCTTGAGATGGTGGCGGTGAGCTTCCTTCTAGAACCACTGCAGTCTGTTTGGTATATGTGCACCCAGCATTCTGACCCAGTGATACTTAAGGAGCGATAATATATTTACAAGTCAGGATAGTGCACAGCTTGGACGAGAACTTAGTAGGTTATGATGTTCCCATGTATCTGCCACCCTTGACCTACTAGATAATTTGTTGTGGGTTTGGAAACTGCTGTCCAAAGACCATTGATTAATTTCTGCAGTGCATCCTGAAAATAGTACATCCTGCTGCTACTGAATGTTAGTGGTGGATGGACTGAATATTCTGTGGTGCTAATCAAGCAAGCTGCCTTGTCCTGGCTGGTATCAAACATCTTGACTGTTATTGGAGCTGCAGTCATCCAGGCAAGTGGGAAGTACTATATTCCATCACACCCCTGACTCAGAACATGAGTTACTTGCTGCATGGTTCCTTGCTTCTGCCTTTCGCTTGTCGCTACAATATTTATATGGCTAGTCCAGTTCAGATTCTAGTCAGTGATACCTCGTCAGGATAAGAAATAAGAACAGGAGTAGGCCATTCTGCCCCTCCAGTCTATTCCATTATTCAGCAGGATAATGGGTGATCTGGCATGCCTTAGGTCTACTTTCCTGCATTTCCCTCACAACCCTTGATTCTCCTACTGAACAAAAATCTATTTATTGTTTACAGTGGGGAATTCAGCAATGGCAATTCCATTGAATCTCAAAAGCTGATGGTCAGATGGTCTTATTGGAAAAGGACAGCCCCATATAGCATGTCACTTGCCGCTTGTCAGCTTAAACCTAGATATTGTTCATTCTGAATATGAACATGGATTGCTTCAATATCTGAGGGATTGTGAATGATGCTGAACATATGCTGTCTTTGGGCAATATTCTCATTTAGAGTCATAGAGATGTACAGCATGGAAACAGATCCTTTGGTCCAACCTGTCCAAGCCGACTAGATATCCCAACCCAATCTAGTCCCACCTGTCAGCACCCGGCCCATATCCCTCCAAACCTTTCCTATTCATATACCCATCCAAATGCCTTTTAAATGTTGCAATTGTATCAGCCTCCTCCACTTCCTCTTGCAGCTCATTCCATACTCGTACCACCCTTTGTGTGAAAAAGTTGCCCCTTAGGTCTCTTTTATGTCTTTCTCCTCTCACCCTAAACCTATGCCCTCTAGTTCTGGATTCCCCCACCCCAGGGAAAAGACTTTACCTATTTATCCTATCCATGCCCCTCATAATTTTGTAAACCTC
>NC_057711.1:37501885-37501985 GCF_004010195.1 Chiloscyllium plagiosum
ACCCTAAACCTATGCCCTTTAGTTCTGGATTCCCCCACCCAGGGAAAAGACTTTACCTATTTATCCTATCCATGCCCCTCATAATTTTGTAAACCTCGAT
>NC_057711.1:37504378-37505366 GCF_004010195.1 Chiloscyllium plagiosum
CAATCAGCTTTTGAAAGTTCTTGCCTAATACCCTCAAAATTGGCCTTTCTCCAATTTTGAACTTCAACTTTTAGATCTGGTCTATCCTTTTTCATCACTATTTTAAATCTAATAGAATTATGGTCGCTGACCCCAAAGTGCTCCCCCACTGACACCTCAGTCACTTGCTCTGCCTCATTTCCCAAGAGGAGGTCAAGTTTTGCACTTTCTCTAGTCGGTACATCCACATACTGAATCAGAAAATTTTCTTGTACGCACTTAACAAATTCCTCTCCATCTAAACCCTCAACACTATGTCAGTCCCGGTCTATGTTTGGAAAATTAAAATCCCCTACCATAATCACCCTATTATTCTTACAGATAGGTGAGATCCCCTTACAAGTTTGTTTCTCAATTTCCCTCTGACTATTAGGGGATCTATAATACAATCCCAATAAGGTGATCATCTCTTTCTTATTTCTCAGTTCCACCCAAATAACTACCCTAGATGTATCTCCGGGAATATCCTCCCTCAGCACAGCTGTAATGCTATCCCTTATCAAAAATGCCACTCCCCCTCCTCTCTTGCCTCCCTTTCTATCCTTCCTGTAGCATTTATATCCTGGAACATTAAGCTGCCAGTCCTGCCCATCCCTGAGCCATGTTTCTCTAATTGCTATGATATCCCAGTCCCATGTTCCTAACCATGCCCTGAGTTCATCTGGCTTCTCTATTAGGCCCCTTGCATTGAAATAAATGCAGTTTAATTTATTAGTCCTACCTTGTCCCCGCCTGTCCTGACTGTTTGTTTGTTTGTTTGACTTGCTTCTTTTCTCAACTGTACCAGTCTTAGATTGATCTCTTTCCTCCCTATCTCCCTGGGTGCCACCCCTCCACCTTACTAGTTTACATCCTCCCGAGCAGCTCTCGCAATTTCCCTGCCAGTATATGTCTCCTTCCAATTTAGTTGCAATCCATCCTTCTTGTACAGGTCACTTCTACCCCAAAA
>NC_057711.1:37505607-37518853 GCF_004010195.1 Chiloscyllium plagiosum
CATCTGCAGTCATTGTTTTTACCCATACACCAGCTCCTCAGCCATGCATTCGTCTGCTCTATCCTCCTCTTCCTGCTCTCACTAGCTCGTAGCACTGGGAGTACTCCAGATATTTCTACTCTGGAGGACCTCTTTTTAAAACTCCTGCCGAACTCTCTGTAATCTCCCTTCAGAATCTCAACCTTTTCCCTTCCAATGTCATTGGTTCCAATGTGGACAATGACCTCCTGCTGGACCCTCTCCCCTGTGAGAACATTCTGCACCCTCTCTGAGACATCCTTGACCCTGGCACCAGGGAAGCAACAGACCATTCTGCTTTTTCGCTGCTGGCCACAGAAATGTCTGTCTGTACCTCGGACTACAGAATTCCCTAACACAATTGATCTCTTGGAACCCGAAGTACCCTCATTGCATTAGCGCCAGTCTCAATCCCAGAAACTTGGCTGCTTGTGTTACGTTCCCCTGAGACTCCATTACCCCCTACATTTTCCAAAACTACATACCTGTTTGAAATGGGTATATCCACAAAAGACTCCTGCACTAGGTGCCTACCTCTCTTACCTTTCCTGGAGTTAACCCATCTATGTGACTATCTGAGACTTTTCCCCCTCCTTCCTATAATTGCCATCCATCACATACTGTTGTTGTTGCAAATTCCTCATTGTATCTAACTGTCTTTCCAACCGATCCACTCAATCTGATAAGATTCGCAACCAACAGCATTTACTGGCAGATATAAGCTGCAGTAACCCTTAAACTCTCTTTAAACTCTCACATCTGACAAGAAGTACATATCACTCTGCTAAAGGCCATTTTTGCTGCAAATGATCGAAAAAAAATTATTGATAAAGCAATTGAGGATGGTTCGGCCAAGGACTGTTCGCTGAGGAACTTCTACTGAGATGTCTTGAAGCTGAATGACTGAGTTCTTGCAACCATAACCTTTTCCTTTGCCATGTAAGATTCCAAATAGCAGAGAGTTTTCCCCTTAATTCCCATTGACTTCAGTTTTTCTAAGGCTCTTTGATGCCACACTTGATTAAAAGCAGCCTTGATTCCAAGTGCAGTCACTGTCACCTCACTTCTGGAATTCAGCACTTTCATCCATGTTTGGACCAAGGCAGTAGTGAGGTCAGGAGCTGAACAACCCTGTCGGAACCCTAACTGAGCAGGTTATTGCTGAGCACTGTTGATGACACCTTCTATCACTTCTGTGATGATTGAGACTAGATGATGGAGTAGTAATTGGCTAGGGGGTTGGTTCTGTTTTCGTGTACAGGGCATAGAATTTATAGACTCCCTACAGTGTGGAAACAGGCCCTTCGGCCCAACAAGTCTACACTAATCCTCCGAAGAGTCACCACCCAGACCCATTCCCCTATCCTATTATCCTTAATTTACCCCTGACTAAGTCACCTAACCATCTTTGGCTTGTGGGAGGAAACCAGAGCACCGAGAGGAAACCAACGCAGACACATGGGGAATATGCAAACTCCACACAGATAGTCTGCCCAAGGCTGGATTTGAACCCAGGTCCCTGGCGCTGTGAGGCAACATTGCTAACCACTGAGCCACCGTGCTGCCCTATACATACCTTGACAATTTTCCACATTTTTGAGTATATTCCAGTGTCGTAGCTGTAATGGAACAGTTGACTAGTGGCATGGTAAATTCTAGAACACAAGTCTTCAGTACCTGAGATGTCAGTAGTGGTGTAATGAGGACTTTAAGTTGCGATGATGGCCCAGATCCAATGGGAAGATTATGAAACAAACACTATTCTTCTTTTAGAAACCAGCTCCATAAGTATTCAGAAAAATTTCCAACTAAATTAATTTTGGTGGACTGGACACTGCGTCAGAATGGCCAAAAAGGATCTTACCTGCCAGGCCCTGTCTTCTCAACTCTGAATGGCCAATGCTCCAGGAGAGGTCAGAGAAAACATTTTCAAAGACACATTTCAGTTCTACTTAATCTGTGGCAGTAATATTATCGCTGCTTGAGAGAAGTTTTCAACCAGTCACTACAAATTGTCCATCAGGATGCATCATGCTTTGAGACACAGTGATGAGACCTGCAGGTGCCAGAAAATGAAGCAAATGCAGCACTCTAGATTTCAGCTCTTTGTGGGGCATCTTGTCACATGTGACCAAAGGTTGAGAATCATTTGTTCAGTTGCATGAAGATCTACAGCAGAAACTCATGACCCTCAATAGATGTTATCGTCAAATCAAGAGACAAAGACCAGGTTCCAGTGTAAACAATAAATACATTATGTATCAGCAATATCATAAGACCCTAAAATTAGAAGGTGTAGAAAGCATTCCACCCATCGGAATTTCTTTGCCATTCAGTGAGGTCATGGCTGATCTGATAATGATCAAATCTACCTTCTTGCCTTATTTCCATGACCCTTGATCTCCTTACTGATAAACACCTGTCTATTAACCCAACTGCAGTCCACCTTTCACAAGAGATTTGTTCAGATCATGTCTGGTAACATTTTTGAATCTCACAATAAAATCTAGGAAATCTAGCTCGAATAAGAGCACATATTTAACAATTGATAGAATTGTAATCTCAAATTTAAAGGAATATGGTATTTTAGTATATTCTTATTCCAAGGACTAACCCAACTTATCACTTCCTGAGCCAATTATGAAGTCATTCTTCAATCCTCGCTAACGGTCCCAGCTCCGGTTTCAACCGATGTATTTATTAACAGTGTATGAAAAAGAAAATTCCCACTCATTAT
Organism: Chiloscyllium plagiosum; assembly: GCF_004010195.1. Lineage (NCBI taxonomy): Eukaryota > Metazoa > Chordata > Chondrichthyes > Orectolobiformes > Hemiscylliidae > Chiloscyllium > Chiloscyllium plagiosum. The sequence goes on from NC_057711.1 coordinate 37,508,363, forward strand.
CAATTTGCACTGGAACATTTTTGTTTTCTGGCAGCCTCCAAAAAAGTTTAGAATTTAAATAAAATGTTAATCATTAATAGCTACTTTGTATGATAATTGACTACATCCACAAAGTGCACATGATAGCTAACAATCAAAATTAGCATAACATTAGTTGCTGACTGTATTGAGTGTAATAGCTTTCATTATTACTTATGCACAAATTCCATAATAACTCCAGGCAAGGACAGATATAAGAGAAATCGGTAAGTCAGTAAGTGAAAAATGGCTTTGTGTTCTTTGACTGACAATCAAAGACATTGAAGTATGAATTTCCAGTACTTGCATGATAGTTGAAACTTCAACTTGCCACAGAAGGGGCTTGTCCATTTCAATAGCAGTTTGGTTTTTAAGTATGAAGAAAAGAATATCAGGAGTAGTTGGTTGGTCTCTTACTTCAATTGTATATCAGCTGATTAGATCAACCTCGGTTGGACCACACCTTAGTTCGGCCACATCCTCCATTGCTATAGATAGAATGCAATGAAGGTTCACCAGATTTGTCACTGAAATGGTGTGACTCTCCTTTGAGGAGAGATTGGGTATATTGGGCATGTATTCTCTAGAGATTTGAAGAATGAGAGGTGATCTCATTGAAACCTATAAAATACTTAAAGAAAAGTTGATGGAGGTGGGCTGTTTCCTTAGTTGGGGAGTCCAGAACTAGGACTAGGTGCACAATTTAAAATATAAACTTCAAACTTAGGTCTGAAATGAGGAGTTTTTTTACTCAGAGACTTGATAATGTTGCCTTTGTGTATATTTATGATCAAGATTGATAGATTTTGATTACCCAAGAGTTAGGGAGATGGGTTGGGTAAAAAGCATTGAAATGATTGATCAGCCAGGATTGTACTGAATAGCTAAACAGGCTTGTTGGTTTAATGGCCTGCACCAGTTCCTATGCTCCATTATCTAATAAGTTGAATTATGAGTTGGTGATACAAATTGATAATGAGTTACCATCCACTTCAGTTCTGCATTCCGGTCATGTCCTCATTGATTCCCTTAGTGTCCAACCGTCTAAATCATCCAGTCTAAAAGACTGAATATCCAATTCTTTATAGTAGACAATTCCAAAGATTCACAATCGTCAGAGTGAAGAAATCTTTCCTCAACTCAGTCCTAAATGGCCAAACTATTATCCTGAGTTATTAACCCAATCTCAACAGACAGCAGGTATAATCTCTGATCATGTACCCGGTCAAGTTGTAGAAGAATTTTATATTTCAATGGGATCATCTTGCATTGTTCTAAATTTGATAGAATGTAGGACTATATAATACAATAACGTATAACACAATAACTGTCTTGAGAGAATAGCATTGGAGACTTAGCGTCAAAGTGTCATACAACACAGAAACAAACCCTTTGGTCCAACTCGTCTATGCCGACCAGACTTCCCAATCTGACCTAGTCCCATTATCCTTGAAACCTTTTCTATTTATATACCATCCAGATGCCTTTTAAATGTTCTGATTGTACCCATTTCCACCACATCTTCTGGCAGCTTGTTCCGTACATGCACCTCCCTCTGCATGAAAAAGTTACTTCTCAGGTCTTTTTAAATCTTTTCCTTCTTGTCTTAAACCTATGCCCTCTAGTTTTGGACTCCCCTGGGAAATTGGCAATTCACCTTATTCATGGTCTTCATGATTTTATACTCCTCTCTGAGGTCACCCCTCAGCCTCCAACTTTCCAGGGAATAAAAGCCCCAGTGTATTCAACCTCTCTTTATAACCCAAGCCCTGCAGTCCCGGCAACATCATTGTAAACCTTTTCTGCACTCTCTCAAGTTTAACAACGTGCTTCCAATAGAAGGGCAACCAGAATTGTACAGAGTATTCTGAAAAGTGGCCTCACCAATGTCCTGTATAGCCACACCATGACCTCCCAATTCCTATACTCAATGTTCTGAGCAATGAGGGAAGTGTGCCAACTACCTTCTTCACCATCCTGTCTACCTGAGACTCCACGTTCGACGAACCATGCACCTGCACCTCTAGTTGTCTTTGTTCAGCAAGATTCCGCAGGGCCCTACCATTAAGTGTATAAGTCCTGCCCTAGTTTGCTTTACCAAAATGCAATACTTCACATTTATCTAAGTTAAATATTATTTGCTACTCCTCAGTCTATTGGCCCGTCTGATCAAGGTTCTTCACTGCTCACTACACCAGTTATTTTGGTGTTATCTGCAAATTCATTAACCATGCCTCCTATATTTACATCCAATTCATTTATATAAATGATGAAAGCAGTGGACTCAACACTGATCCTTGTGACACACTGCTGTTCACAGGCCTCCAGTCCAAAAAAGCAACCCTCTACCACCCTCTTTCTCCTACCTCAAGCCAATTTTGTATCCAATTGGCGAGCTTATCCTGGATTCCTTATGATCCAACCTTGCTAACAGTCTACCATGCCAAAACCTGTTGAACACCTTGATGAAGTCCATATAGACATCTACCACTCTGCCTGCACCAGCTTTCATTGTTACCTCTTCAAAAAACTCAATCAAGTTAGTGAGACATGATTTTCCGCACACACAGTGAGGAAAAGTATTTGGGAAAATAAGGAGGCAAAAGACTGATAGGTCCCCTGGACCTGATGGGATACAACCTAGGATATTAAAAGATTGATGTACTCGAATATTAACGGAGATAGTGGTTGTATCAGAAGGAATCTCCCAAGCTTGGAAAAGTGCCAGAGGATAGAAAAATGCCAATGTAGCATTTTTATGCAAAAAAGGGAAGGTTACAAAAACAGGTAATAATGGGCCAGTTAGCTTAATATCTGTTATTAGGAAAATGTTGGAGTCTTACAAAGAATGTGTAAGCAGAGCATTTATAAATGGATAATATAATCAAGCAGAGTCACATTGGTGTGGAAACATTTTCAGGAAGACAAACTGTAGCTAATGAATTGCCACAGGGATCAATGTTGCTGCCACAACTACATACAATATATATTAATGACTTAGATGAGGAAAGTGAATGTACTATAGTCAAGTTTGTGGATTACATATAAGTAGATGGGAAGGTCACTGATGAGGGTGACACAGAGTCTGCAGAGGGATACAGACATGTTAAGCAGGTGGGCAAAAACTGGGCAGATGGAATATAATGTGGAACATAATCCAATCGTAATATTATTTAAATGGAGAAAGACAGCAAAAAGCTACAACAGAGGGGTTTGGGAGTTCTCATGCATAAGTCACAAGAGGCTGGCATTTATGTTCAACAGGAAATAGGGAAGGCAATTTAAATGTTGGACTTTAGGTTAACTGGGATGGAGTAACAAATATAAGGAAGTCTTGCTAAAAGTAGTTTGACCACATTGGAATACAATTGAACAGGATTTGTTTTTGTCCACTTATGAGACTTTTTGGCACAAGAGTGGTCTAGAGACGTTCACTAAGTTGATCTGGGATATGGAGGGGTAGTCTGATAGGGAGAAGTTGAGTAAGTTGGGCCTATACTCATTGACATTTAGAAGAATGAGAGGCAACCTTATTGAAATATACTATGATCTGAAGTCCCCATCTGCTTCAAAAAACCCACCATCATCCCAGTGCCAAAAAATATCATGCAGCATATCTCATTGACTACTGCCTGGTGGCTCTGACCTCCATAATTATGTCAAGTTTTCAGAGGTTAGTCATGGCTCACATCAACTCCAGACTCCCAAATGGCCTTGATCATTTGCTATTCACCTAACAGCATAACAGGTCCAAGGCAGATGCCATCTCTCTAGCTGTACAATCTTCCCTTGAACATCTGGATAACAAGGATACCCAAGTTGGGCTCATACTATAATTTCAAACAAACTCATCTCTCAACTCCGAGACCTCAGTCTCAGCTCCCGCCTCTGTACCTGGATCTTTGACATACTGATCGATAGACCACAATCAGTAAGAACAGGCGACAACACCTCCTCCACCGTAAACCTCAACACCGGAGCCCCATCAGACTGCATTCTCATCCCCCTACTGTATTACTCACAACTGTGTGGCCAAGTTCCACCCCAACTCCATTTAGAAGTTTGCTGACAACACTGCTGTTATGGTTGGATCTCAAATAACAACAGGTCAGAATACAGAAAAGAGATTGAGCGCTTATGGCATGGTGAAAGACCACAATTTCTCCATCAACATCAGAAAAATTAAGGAACTGGTCATTGACTTCAAGAAGCGGAGTCTGCATCAATGGTGCGAAGATGGAGATGGTCAAAAGCGTCAAGTTTCTGGGAGTGATGATCACCAACAATGGTCCACCCATGTTCACATGATGGTAAAGAAAGCACACCAACACTTCTACTTCCTCAAGAGGGTAAGGAAACTCAGCATGTTCACAAAAACTCTTACCAATTTTTCTAGATGCACCATAGGAACATTTAGAAAGGTGTGGTAAGGCATCAAGACCACAAGAATCTACAGAGAGTTGTGAACACAGCCCAGTCCATCACACACACCAGCCTTCCTTCCATTGATTCTACCTATACTTGCCGCTGCCTCGGGAAAACAACCAACAAAATCAAAGACCCCTCATACCCTGGTTATACTCTCTTCCACCCTCTTCCATCAGGAAAGTTTGAATACATGTACGATCAGATTCAACAACAGTTTCTTACCCAAAGTTAACATATTTTTGAACAGCCCTCTCAATGTTAATTCTGATCTCACTCTCTGTACCTTCTATGTAGCTGTGTCACTGTATTCTGCACTCTGACCTTATACCTTGATGCACTTTGTATGATATGATCTGCTGGCAGGCCATGCAAAACAATATTTTTCACTGTATCTCATACATGATAAAAATAAATCAAACTTCAACTTAAACTCAAGATTCATAGGGGACTTGACAGGGTAAATGCAGAGAGACTGCTTCCCGTTGTGGAACAGTCTATGATCAAAGGGCATGATCTCAGAGTAAAGGACAGAGATGAGGAGGAATTTCTTCTCTCAGAGATTAATGAATCTATGGAATTCTTTGCTGCAGAGTGTTTTAGAGGCTGACACAGATGTTTGATCAGTAATAGGCAGTGAAAAGGTGGGCAAGTGGAGTTGCGAATGATCAGATTAGCCATGATTTCACTGATTAGCAGACCAGACCTGATATTGTGAAAGCCCTACTTCTGCTCCTACCTCTTATGATCTATTCTGCTCAACCTCTTCTCATAGCACAACCCTCTTATTTGATGGATCAAGCCAGCAAATCTTTGATGCACTTCTCTCGGGGAGGTATGTTCTTGTTAAGGTAAGTGGATATGAACTGATTTGGGTGAGTTCGCATCAAGAACCTACATAATTGCAACATGACTTTCTCATTTTAATCATTCAATCACTGACAATATGAATTAACATACAAGTTGCTTTGCTCATTTCCTTATTGAGCCTGCAGTTTAATTTTCTGTGATGTGTGGACAAAATCCCTCTGAATACCAGGAGAGACAAATGCTAATTAATGCTAAACTTATTCTGCGGTACTAAAAATGACCTTTTACTAGTGTCAAGTCTTGCTGCTTCAGCATTTAATTGTAAGATGTAAAAATTAAAACCCAAACTTGTACCACCTGGAAGAATAAGACCAAAAGGGTGACTAGGGAGAGAATAGGACCCCTCAAAGATCAGCAAGGGAGCCTACGTGAGGAACCACAGGAGATGGAGGAGATACTAAACAAGTATGTTGCATCAGTTTTACTGTAGAGAAGGACATGGAAGATATAGACTGTAGGGAAATAGATGGTGACATCTTGAAAAATGGCCATATTACAGAGGAGGTGGTGCTGGATGTCTTGAAATACATAAAAGTAGATAGATCCTCAGGACCTGATCAGATGTATGCCAGAACTCTGTGGGAAGCTCAGGAAGTGATTGCTGGGCCCTTTGTTGAGATATTTGTGTCATCGGTAGTCACAGGTGAGGTGCCGGACGACTGGAGGCTGGCTAACGTGGTGCCAATATGTATGAAAGGTGGTAAGGAAAGCCAGGGAACAATAGGCTGGTGAGCCTAACATTGGTGGTGGGCACGTTGCTGGAGGGAATCCTGAGGGGCAAGATTTACATATATTTGGAAAGGCAAGGACTGATTAGGGATAGTCAACATGGCTTTGTGCATGGGAAATCATGTCTCAAGAACTTGATTGAGTTTTTTGAAGAAGTAACAAAGAGGATTGATGAGGGCAGAGCGGTAGATGTGATCTATATGGACTTCAGTAAGGCGTTTGACAAGGTTCCCCATGGGACCTTGGTTAACAAGGTTAGATCTCATGGAATACAGGGAGAACTAGCCATTTGGATACAGAACTGGCTCAAAGGTGGAAGACAGGGGGTGGTGGTGGAGGGTTGCGTTTCAGACTTGGGGCCTGTGACCAGTGGAGTGCCACAAGGATCGGTGCTGAGTCCACTGCTTTTTGTCATTTACATAAATATTTTGGATGTGAACATAAGAGGTATAATCAGTAAGTTTGCAGATGACACCAAAATTGGAGGTGTAGTAGACAACAAAGAAGTTTACCTTGGAGTACAACAGAATCTTGATCAGACGGGCCAATGGGCTGAGGAGTGGTAGATAGAGCTTAATTTAGAAAAATGCGAGGTGCTACATTTTGGAAAAGCAAATCAGGGCAGGACTTATACATTTAATGGTAAGGTCCTGGGGAGTGGCTGGTACAATTAAAGCATTAGAAAGGCATCTGGATTGATATGTGAATAGTAAGGGTTTCAAGGGACATTGGCCAAGTGGTGGCAAATGGGACTTGATTAGGTTAGGATATCTGGCCAGCATGTGCGAGTTCAACCGAAGGGTCTGTTTCCATGCTGTGCATCTGTATGACTCTATCATAGCAAATACATGGGAACATCATCACCTGCAAGTTCCCCTCCAAGCTACTTACCATCCTGATTTGGAAATACATTCGTGTTCCAGTAGTGTCTTTGGGGCAAAATCCTTTAACTCCTTCCCTAATTGCATTTTGGGTCTGCTCACACCATTTAGCAGCTCAGTACCAGCTTCTTAAGGCTAATTTAAACATAAAGGTACATTTTGTAAAGTTTTCTTTCAATTAATCATTCTTTTCTCTTTTATTTTGTTTTATATTTGATTTGACATAGGCTTTACTGCTGTAATTTACAGTTCTTGGTTAAAATTCAGCAGTGTACATTTAATTGCTTCACATTTTTTTTAATATGGCAGCCTGAGTTTCTTAGCCTTTCCACTAGGTTCCAGATGTTTTGTAGAGGGCATCTCATAATTTGCATCTCTGTTGCAGCAACGTTCAATGCAAAATCTCCTAACAGTCACGGACAAGTGTAATAAATTGCAAAGGCCATTCATTGGCTGGCTACACTAAATTCCTACCAATGTATTTTAACTGAGCACCATACATAATAAATTTATCTTACCAATAGACATCTCCTCTCTACCTTTTAGTAAGAGAGCACTATTATCAATCCAACCTTTTCTATCAGACCTATTTAACCTTTAAATATCCCCACCACCTTTGCGAGATGCTTTCTACACTTAATTATATGTAAGTTTTTGTGAAGTTTAATAAAGTAAAGCAAGTCAGTTTAACTCAGCATTCCACAACCTCTCTTTCCATTTTAATTACATGTTGCTTTTCTATTGCTGTACTATTCTATGTTCTATGTTCTATTCTTCCCATCAAGGTCGACAAGTTCACATTTTCGTGGGTTGCACTGCATCTGTCAGATTTTTGCTCCCTTACTTAGCTGAACTATATCCCTTTTTTTGGGACCTCCCAGAGCTTTTCTAAGGTGAACAGGAAGGTGGGGAAACCTAATTAGGTGAAAGGCAAAAAATCAGTTTTCCAAACTTTTGCCATTAACTTCTATTAACCTTTCAGACAGACCGGCCTTACTGACCACAGTCAATGGGAACTTGTTTTGCTATCTGTAATGAAATTAACTGGAGCAAGGTTCACCAGACCCAAAACATTAGCTCTCATTTCTCTTCACAGATGTTGCCAGACCTGCTGAGCTTTTCCAGCTACTTCTGTTCTTTTTTATGATTCAAAGCATCTGCAATTCTTTCGGTTTTTATCGAACAATGCACTTTGATTAGCTTAGGCCAATCAGAATACAATTACTGATAATGATATGGGTTGTGGCTTGGAAAGACTCAATAAACAATAGCTTTGGATGATGAAAACACACATAAGAAAGCTTGATGTTATTCTGCCTTGGAATGGAAGGCTCTCGAGGCATTGTAGAGAGACTGAGAAACCAAGTTGTGATCTGTGCCCTAAGCCTAACCAGAAAGCAAGATCCATAGTCTGGCCATCCAGCCAATGCCCTGCTTTGGTAAATAATATTTATAACTTAAATAAAGTGTCCTGAGTTACTGCATCAGATTGTCTCCTGTTGCCTTACTGGTTAAAGTCTCAAAGTCTCTTGTGGAGCATACGCTATGCTCCAAAAGCTGATGAATTTGTGAAAAGGAACCAGGAGGAGAACTTGAGAAAACAATTTCAGCAGAAAGATCAGGAGAGAAATAGTTTAAGGAGACTTGCTTGCACTGTTGAGTAAGGAGCAGAACAGTGGGCGGCCCAGTGGCACAGTGGTTAGCACTGCTGCCTCACAGCACCAGAAACTTGGGTTCAGTTCCCGCCTCAGGCGACTCTCTGTGTGGAGTTTGCACATTCTCCCTGTGTCTGCGTGGGTTTCCTCCGGGTGCTCCAGTTTCCTCCCACAGTCCAAAAATGTGCAGGTTAGGTGAATTGGCCATGCTAAATTGCCTTTACTGTTAGGTGCAGGGGTAAATGTAGGGGAATGGGTCTGGGTGGGTGCGCTTCGGCGAATCGGTGTGGACTTGTTGGGCTGAAGGGCCTGTTTCCACACTGTGAGTAATCTAATCTGTAAGTCAGCTACTGTAATGCAACTGTGGAGAATATCTCATCTGCATGCTGAAACTGTTTCGGTTGAGATGCAACAATTTAAACAAGAAATTAATGTGAGTAGCAAGACAAATGAGGAGCATACAGGAGCTATATAATACCAGAGAAACAGCAACAGTTGGACAACATTACGGAGAAGTAGATCATTCTACATTGGAACTTAGGATGTTGGTATTAAGGAATTAAAAACAAAATTCTGCACAAACATGTTTTAGTCACATCTGGGAAAAAGGGGGCAAGCTCCATGTTGAGACTGTGGAGATAGCTGGTGTTCCAGAAATATAAAAGATTAAATGTAAACATTTTGTACCTCTCACTTCCGTTACAAGTAAAGGGTGAGGCATAAATGTTAAAATTTGAGATTGGAAGCAAGTGTTTAGAAGGCAATGGGCTAATAAATCTTTTCTGTTTGAACATGAATTCCTTGACTTCCTAAGTGCCACAAGTTTTCCAGTAGTTTCAAGAATTTCTCAATCTGCCTGCAGAGTTTTAGCAATCAACCAAAAAACATGAGCCGCAGTATGCTGTCCTACTTTAACAAATGATATTTATAACTTAAGTTTCCTGAGTTACTGCAGCCGACTCATTTTGCCTTATTGATTAAATATAGAACATAAAACAATACAGCGCAGAACAGGCCCTTCAGCCTTCGATGTTGCACCGACCTGTGAACTATCTCAGCTCGTCCCCCTACACTATTCCAAAATCATCCATGTGCTTATCTAAGGATTGTTTAAATCTCCCTAATGTGGCTGAGTTGACTACGTTAGCAGGTACGGCATTCCACACCCTTACCACTCTCTGCGTAAAGAACTTTCCTCTGACATCTGTCTTAAATCTATCACCCCTCAATTTGTAGTTACGCCCTCTTGTACAAGCTGACGTCATCATCCTAGGAAAAAGTCTTTCTCCGTCTACCCTATCTAATCCTCTGATCATCTTGTATGTCTCTATCAAATCCCCCCTTAGCCTTCTTCTTTCCAGTGAGAACAGACCCAAGTCTCTCAGCCTTTCCTCATAAGACCTGCCCTCCAGACCAGGCAACATCCTGGTAAATATCCTCTGCACCTTTTCCAATGCTTCCACATCCTTCCTGTCATATGGGGATGAGAACTGTACACAATATTCCAAGTGTGGCCACACCAGCATTTTGTATAGTTGCAGCATGATATTGCGGTTCCGGAACTCAATCCCTCGACCAATGAAACCTAACACACCGTATGCCTTCTTCACAGCACTATCCACCTGGGTGGCAACTTTCAGGGATACATGGACTCCAAGATCCCTCTGCACATCCACACTACCAAGAATCTTTCCATTGACCCAGTACTCTGCCTTCCTGCTATTCTTCCCAAAGTGCATCACCTCACATTTAGTTGCATTGAACTCCATTTGCCACCTCTCAGCCCAATTCTGCAGTTTATCCAAGTCCCCCTGCAACCTGTAACATTCTTCCAAACTGTCCACTACGCAATCGACTTTAGTGTCATCTGCAATTTTACTAATCCATCCACCTATGCCTGCGTCTAAGTCATT
>NC_057711.1:37519221-37588332 GCF_004010195.1 Chiloscyllium plagiosum
AAACAGATCCTTGTGGCACACCACTAGTAATTGGACTCCAGACTGAATATTTTCCATCAACCACCACTCGCTGCCTTCTTCCAGAAAGCCAGTTTCTAATCCAAACTGCTAAATTACACTCAATTCCATGCCTCTGCATTTTCTCCATCAGCCTACCATGTGGAACCTTATCAAAGGCTTTACTGAAGTCCATGTATACCACGTCAATTGCCCTACCCTCATCTACATGCTTGATCACCTTCTCAAAAAACTCAATACGGTTTGTGAGTCACGACCTGCCCTTGATGAAACCATGTTGACTATCTGAAATCAAATTGTTGCTTGCGAGATGATTATAAATCTTATCTGTTATAATCCTTTCCAAAACCTTTCCAAAACAGAAGTAAGGCTCACTGGTCTTTAATTACCTGGGTCATCTTTACTGCCCTTCTTGAACAAGGGTGCAACATTTGCAATCCTCCAGTCCTCAGGTACTAAACCTGTAGACAATGACAACTCAAATATCAAAGCCAAAGGCTCTGCTATCTCCTCCCTAGCTTCCCAGAGAATCCTTGGATAAATCCCATCTGGCCCAGGGGACTTGTCTACTTTCACTCCTTCTAGAATTGATAACACCTGTGCATAACTAACCTCGATCCTTTTTAGTCTTATATCTCGTACCTCATTCTTTTGCTCTACAATATTCTCCTTTTCCTGAGTGAACACCGATGAGAAATGTCCATTTAGCACCTCTCCAATCTCTACAGGATCCACACTCAACTTCCCACTTCTATCTTTGACTGGCCCTATTCCTACCCTAATCATCCTTTTATTCCTCACATACCTATAGAAAGCTTTAGGGTTCTCCTTTATTCTATTTGCTAAAGACTGCTCGTGTCTTCTCTTTGTTCTTCTTAACTCTCTCTTTAAATCCTTCCTAGCTGATCTGTAACTCTCCATCACCTCATCTGAACCATCTTGTCTCATCAACACATAAGCCTCCTTCTTCTTCTTAACAAGAGATACAATTTCCGTAGTGAACCACGGTTCCCTTACCTTGTCACTTCCTCCCTGCCTGACAGGGACATACCTATCAAGGACACGCAATATCTGTTCCTTAAACCAGCTCCACATTTCGATTGTCTGCATCCCCTACATTTTGCTACCCCATTCTATGCATCCTAATTCTTGCCTTATTGCATTATAATTGCCCTTGCCCCATCGATAACTCTTGAGCTGTGGCTTGTACCTATCCCTTTCCATCGCTAAACTAAATGTAACTGAATTATGGTCACTCTCTCCAAAGTGTTCATCTACAACTAAATCAAAACCTGGCCTGGTTCATTACCAAGCACCAGATCCAGTGTGGCCTCCCCTCTTGTCGGCCCTTCAACATATTCTGTGTCAGGAAACCCTCCTGTACACATCGGACAAAAACTGATCCATCCGACGTACTGGAATTATAGCATTTCCAGTCAATGTTGGGGAAGTTAAAGTTCCCCATAATGACCACCCTGTTCCTTTCACTCCTACTCAGAATAAATTTGCTAATCCTCTCTTCCACCTCCCTGGAACTCTGTGAAGGCCTATAAAAAACTCCAAGCAGTGTGACCTCTCCTCTCCTGTATCTAACCTCAGACCACACGACCTCATTAGACGAGTCCTCATCAAAAGTTCTCTCAGCCACCGTTACACTATCTTTGACTAACAGGGCCATGCCTCCCCTTCTTTTACCGCCTTGCCAGTTCTTAATGAAAGATCTAAACCCTGGAACCTGCAACATCCATTCCTCACCCTGCTCTATCCATGTCTCCAAAATGGCCACAACATCGAAGTCCCAGGTACTTATCCATGCTGCAAGCTCACCTACCTTATTTCGGATACTTCTGGCGTTGAAGTAGACACACTTCAAACCACTTTGCTGTCTGCCAGCACATTCCTGTGACCCTGAAATCCTGTCCCTGTCCTTCCTACTCTCATCCTCCTGTGCACTGAAACTACATCTCCGGTTCCCATCCCCTTGCTGAGCTAGGTTAAACACTGCAGCCCAGGCAATATCTTGATCATTCTCCTCTGTAGCATCTCCAATTTCTAAGAAAAAAAATTTAGTCTGGGAAGATAAAGTAAGTCTGACCATTGGGACACATTCCATCGGTACGTTAGCATCTGAAAATAGTTATAGAGTCATAGAGCTGTACAGCACAGAAACAGACCTTTCGGTCCAACTCATCCATGCCAACCAGATATCCCAATCCAATCTAGTCCCACTTACCAGCACCCGCCACATATCCATTTAAACCCTTCCTATTCATATACACATCCAGATGCCTTTTATATCTTGCAATTGTACCAGCCTCCACCACTTCTTGTAGCAGCTTATTCCATACACGTACCACCCTCTGTGTGAAAAAGTTGCCCCTTAGGTCTCTTTTATATTTTTCCCCTCTCACCCTAAACCTATGCCCTCGAGCTCTGGACACCCCTACACTAGGGAAAAGATTTGTCTATTTAGCTGAATCCATGCCCCTCATGCTTTTATAAACCTCTATAAAGGTCACTCCTCACTCTCCAACGCTCCTGGGAAAACAGCCCCAGCCTATTCAACCTCTCCCTATAGCTCAAATCCTCCAACCCTGGCAACATCCTTGTGAAGCTTTTCTGAACCCTGTCAAGTTTCACAACATTCTTCCGATAGGAAGAAGACCAGAATTGCAAGCAATATTCCAACAGTGGCCTAACCAATGTCCTGTACGGCCTTAATATGATCTCCCAACACCTGTACTCAATACCCTGACCAATAAAAGAAAGCATACCAAATGTCTTCTTCACTATCCTGTGATTCTACTTTCAAGGAGCTATGAAGCTGCACTCCAAGGTCTCTTTGTTCAGCAATACTCCCTAGGACCTTACCATTAAGTGTATAAGTCCTGCTACCACCACCCTCTGTCTTCTACCTTTGAGCCAATTCTATATCCAAATGGCTAGTTCTCCCTGTAATCTATGAGATCTAACCTTGCCAACCAGTTTCCCATGGGAAACCTTGTCGAACACCTTACGGAAGTCCACTGCTCTGCCCTCAGCAATCCTCTTTGTTACTTCTTCAAAAAACTCAATCAGGTTCGTGAGACATGATTTCCCAATCACAAAGCCAGGTTGACTATCCCTAATTAGTCCTTGCCTTTCCAAATACATGTACATCCTGTCCCTCAGGGTTCCCTCCAACATCTTGCCTACCACTGACATCAGGTCTTTTGCCATGTTTACATGCTGCTTTGTTCGTAACAGCATATTGGCCATCTTGGATATTAAATATTTCTGGTACAGTCTACAGGAATATCCAAATTCTTGAAGAGAACAAACCATTCATTAGAGAAACCAAGAAGGCACTGGCTACAATGCATCTTTGATTATCCCTTCTCACATTAAGTGAAACAAATGGGATTGGTCTTCAATGTCCAAATTCTGACATTTAAAAAGAAAAGTAGTCGCCACAGTCTTACCAGATCATAGAGCTGCTCAGTCATTAGAGAGAGAGATGACTGGTGGTGGTTTAATCTGAGGGTCACAATGCCTCAGATAAAGGGCAGAGGTTGAGAAAGCAAGTCCATCACAGTAACCTCAGCCATTGCAGGAATTGAACCCACTCTGTTGGCATCATTCTCCATCACAAACTATTAAACATAAAAAGGCAGGGGGATCCAAGATGGCGGCGATCTAGGAAGATCGCGTTGCAGAGCACCACACCGCACCGCATCACAAGTGGGACGAAGTCCTAACCCGCCCCACCCGGACCACCGCGATGTCCTGAGACTCTGTAAAAGCCGTGGAGTCCAAGGAAGCTGTCAGAGAGCAACTTACCTCACTTTTCGCCGTCCAGGGATGCCAAAGAAATGAGCAGGATCCAGCCTGCAGGATCCTCAGACTTGACTGCCTACCAGGTCCTGGTAAAGTAGCTCGCGAAATCTCACGAGATGTTGGGTAAGCAGATAAAGGAGAAGCAGGCCCCGATCTCTATCATGCTCTGAATCATGAACTGCAGCCGGAAGACCACGAAAAGGATGGTTGAAGTAGAATGCAGGGTCATTGTGGACCCTGGTGGAAGCTGATACCGATATCTCCAAGGATCGGATCCAGGCCCTGGAGATGCAAGGCCGTAATTTGCTTGACCAGGTTGATGACCTCGAGAACAGGGGCAGAAGAAAAAAATATTCGGATCATCAGTCTGCCAGAGGGTAAGGAAGGTGAGAGACTGGTGAAATTTATTGAGGACTGGTTGCTGAAATTCCTTAACTCGGAGGCTGGGATGAGAAGTTTGAAGATTGAGAGGGCTCACCAGATTACGGTGCAGAAGTCAGGTCTGGGGCAACGTCCTTGTCCTCTGTTGGTGTGATTTCATTATTATAAAGATAAGGAGAGAATCATGGAAGCTTCCAGAATCCAGGGGAAGGATCCGAAGGCCCTAGTTTACGAGGGCTGTAAGATCATGTTCTTCCAGAACTTCTCAGTGGCAGTGATCCGGAAAAGAAAATCCTATGATGGCATTAAGAAAAGACTGAGGGAACTCGGGGTCCAGCATTCTCTGAGGTATCCAGCGGTGCTCGATTCACCTTAGATGGATCTGTACATCTCTTTGACATAACGGAGAAGGAAAGAGACTTTGTGGACAAATTAACTTAATCTGAACAATTTAGTATGTACAAATAGTAGTGATGTTTGGGTATGTCTCTACTTTACTTTAAAAAAAGAGGAAGTCTGGTTGGGGCTTTCTTTTCCTTTTGTATTGGTAATAATCTGGGTCTAGACTACGTTCGGGGGCGTATGGGATATGTACTTTCAATTTCAAGTTAGGTTATACCAAAGGATGGGTGGGGTACTTACATTTTTTTTTCAAAATTTCTTTGTTCAAATTGTTAGTTCATGGTGTATTTACTTTTTCTGCTCGTGCTTGCGGTGTGGCTCTAGCTACGAGGAGGGAAAATGGTTGGGATGGCTAGATGCCTACTTACAGGCAGTTTATACCCGGTTCAGGTATTTAAATGCCCAGGCTGCTGTATTGGCAACGGGATGGGAAGTTGGATTTTGGGATGTGAAGATGCCCCCTTTGGGCAGGGGGTGAGTTTCCTATTCAGCGCCATTGGCGCTCTGTATATTGGTTTGTTTTTTGGTTTCTGTTGTATATAGTCTTTGATAGCTTTGTAGGTTTGTTAAGTGTCGTGGTTTTGGTTTATGTAGTTTTTATGTTTGATGGATCATGTGACAATAAGGCTCGGCGATTTGCAATTCGAATTCCTCCTCTCTGGAATCTAAACGATACTGCAGAGGATTATGGCTAATGACCTGATTAAATGGTGTACTGGAACATCAAAGGGAGCCACTCACCAATTAAGACGAAGAAGGTACTCTCGAGTCTTGGAAGGGAAAAGGTGGATATTGCTTTATTACAGGAGACACACTTGGATGATAGGGAACATTTGAAACTACAGGAAAATGGCTTTGATCGGGTTTTCTTTTCATCTTTTAATACCAGAAGTAGGGGAGTGGCTATATTGCTTAGGAGGAATCTCCCATTTACTAGAGTGTGTTAAAGACATGCATGGGAGGTTTGTAATTCTCAAAGCCCTGATAAAAGGGGAAGAATATGGTTCTTTAAATGTTTGTTGGCTCTGGTCCATCCCCTCAAATTTCTGGTAGATGTGTTCTCTAAACTGATCAGTCTTGAGCCCCGGCATATCATTATAGGGGGAGATTTTAACTGTCTCATGGATCCCACAGTAGACAGGTTGCCCAAAGGCCCCTGAATACCCTCATACAAACTAAACAATTAGTGGATCTGTGTGGAAAGTTAGGGTTCGTGGACATCTGGAGGTGTCTCCACCCTACAATCAGGGATTTAACATTTTTTTTCCATTCCACACAGATGTCACACCAGGATTGATTTTTTTTCTGACCGCGTGACAACTCTGGACTTGGCATCTTGTACAATTGGTAATATCACCATCTTTGATCACGCTCCAATATACTGTTGGTTAAAATTAAGAATGCTATAATGGGCCCGAGGCACTGGTGAGCGATCCCTTTATCCTTAAGGATAATAAGTTTGTAGAGTACTTCTCTAGGGAATTTAGGGCATTCCTTGACATTAACTTGGTTAGTAGCCCATCCGTCCTTTGGGAAACTGTCAAAGTCTATGCCGGGGGGGTTAGTTATTTCCTACTCTGCCAGTAGGAAGCGGCAGAAGGGCAAGCAGCAACATCTCCTTGAAGCACGGTTGAAGGCAGTCGAGAAGACTTACTATGACAAGCCCTCATTGGTCAAACTACAGAGGATTACGGTGCTGTGGTCTGCATTGAACTCCGTGCTCATGCAGACAGCAAAAAGGAGCTTCCTTTCGCAAAGCAAAGGTTATATGAGCATGATGCCAGGCCAGGCAAATACTTAGCATATCTCACCAGGAAAAGGAGCGCCCCTCAAGCCATTGTGGCGATTAGGGAAGGGTCTGGGAACCTAACATGTGACTCCAAAAAGATAAATGCGGCATTCCAGAAATTTTTACTCTAAGTTATATCAATCTGAGGGTCGTGAGAAGGGCGGGCCAAAATGGAGTCCTTTTTCAAGGATCTGGAGCTCCCAGGCGTGACCCCCAAACAACAGCCTTTTCTCAATGTCCCCTTATCAGAGCATGAGGTGCAGGAGGCTGTGAAGCAGCTTCAGATTGGAAAGGAGCCCGGTCCTGACGGACTTCCCAGCGAATTCTATAAGGAATTTTTAAACATATTGTTAGGCCCGATGCTCAACATGTTCAATGACTCATACAGCCATGACCATCTCCTGCCATCTCTGAGAAGGGCCAATATTTCGCTTATTCGAGGATCTAGTTGCCCTTTGGTGATAAGGATGCCTACCCTGAAGCTATCGACCAGTAGCCCAGAGTTGAAATATCTGCCACCCGCAGCCTGGAGTGGGAATGCCATCGACCAGCAGCCCGGAGTGGGAATTCCATTGACTAGTAGGTCAGAGTAGGAACAGAGTAGGAATAACATCGACCAGCAGCCCGGAGCATAATACCAGACTGGGAATACCATTAACCAGCAGCCCGGAGCGGGAATGCCACTGACTAGTAGCCCAGAGTGGGAATACCATTAACCAGCAGCCCGGAGTGAGAATGCTATTGGCTGGTAGCCCAGAGTGGGAATACAATCGACCAGCATCTCAAAGCAGGAATGCCATTGACTAGTAGGTTAGAGCAGGAATACCATTGACTAGTAGCCCAGAATGCGAATACCATTGACCTGCACCCAGGAGCGGGAATGCCTTCAACCAGTAGCCCAGAGCGGGAATGCCATTGACCAGCATCTCAGAGCAGGAATGCCATTGATTAGCAGGCTGGAGTGGGAATACTATTGACCAGCAGACCGGAACAGGAATGCCATTGGTCAGTAGCCCAGAGTGGGAATACCATCAACCAGGATTCCAGAGCGGAATGGCATTGACAGGCGGCCAGAATGGGATTACCATTGACCAGCAGCCCGGAGCGGGAATGCCATTGGCCAGTAGCCCAAAGCGGGAAGGCCATCGACCAGCATCTCAGAGTGGGAATACCATTGACCAGCAGCCTGGAGCGGGAATAACATTGATCAGCAGCCCAGAGCGGGAATGTCATTGATTAGTAGCCTAGAGCTGGAATACCATCGAGCAGCAGCCTGGAGCGGGACTGTCATTGACCAGCCTTCCAGAGTGGGAATGCCATTGACCAGCATCTCAGAGCAGGAATGCCATTGACTAGTAGCCTCGGAACGGGAATACCTTCGGCCAGCAGTCTGGAGTGGGAATACCACTGACCCGCAGCCTGGAGCAGGAATACCATCAACCCGCAGTCAGAGCAGGAATACCACTGACCAGCATTCCAGAGCAGGAATGCCATTGACAGTAGCCCAGAGCGGGAATACGATTAATTAGTAGTCTGGAGCAGGAATACCATTAACCAGCAGCCCAGAGTGGGAATTCTATCGGCCAGCACTCCGGAACGGAATGCCATTGACCAGCATTCCATAGCAGGAATGCGATTGACTAGTAGCATGTAGCGGGAATACCTTCGGCCTGCAGCCTGGAGCAGGAATACCGTCAACCTGCAGCCCAGAGCGAGAATACCATCAACTAGCAGCCTGGCGTGGGAATACATCGACCCGCAGCTCAGTGCCCTTGGCCCCAATGGAGAGCCCTTGAAGAGAGACTGTGATATTTGTCTTTTTAAACTTTGCTGGTTTGTCTGACCTGAGGATTGTACTTAGGTACTCTGTATCTAAGATGGCGCTGTGTGTTGGTGACATTGTTATACTGTAACTGATCTTGGAATTCATGGAATGAAGCACAGATATAGCGTTACAATGTTCAGGATTTAGGAGTGGAAGAGAATTTGCATATGGAGTAGTTTGCATGGACAGAAGGATCAAGGGTTTGTTTCTTTAGGCTGGGGGCTGATGAAGTATCAAGGAGAGCACTAGAGGAGGGAGAACCATTAACCATCAGTTAACATGGGAGCCAGGAAGGAAAGATAGGTCATCAAGCAGTTTAGGGTCAGAGAAGCAGGAGGTTGGTTTTGTGGAGAAGGTAGGATCTGAGAGGGCAAGGTGGAAGACGGGATAGAAAGACTCAATGGTGCGAATTTAGGTAGGACAGAGAGAACCTTCAGAGGAGGTCTGGCGTAATGGGTTCAGGAAAGGGTCAGATGAGACAGCTGAAACCGACTGTTATTAAGACTGGGGTCACATAAACAGGCCCCTGCTGTTGTCTGGGGCAAGAGTTGGAGGAGGCAGGGATTTAAGAATACTGTTTGCAGCAAAGAAAAGCAGCCAGGAATAGTGAGCATTTTGACAGACTATAAGAGGACTCCATTGTATTTTTTTTGAATGAAAATAAACGGAACACAGTAGTTTTCATTAAATCTTTAATTTGTTACATCCAGAGGTCAATCATAATGGACAATCAAGAAAACACACTTTGTAGTTCAGAATTCTGATTCAGAATCCCTTACTAAGCCTACTGAACTAAGTCTACCAAAATAAAATATTGATGATAAAGGGAGCAGCTTCTTTCAAATACAGAACATTTGCAGACGCACAGTTTATCATCTTCTCAGTCAACTGTTTACAAACTTGAAAGAAATATGGAAGACAGGTGAACATTTTTAAGTTACTGCGTGTTGACAGATTTTTGAGTTTCATTTCCTTTAAGAATTTAGACTGTGCATTGGACAAAAAGATTATTCATACCATGAAGTTGCCTAGCAATAAAAATGTTTCAGAACACAAATTCCTTCATGCATTGAGAATTGTATTTGCATTGCATACATTGTATTACAAATGATTTACAACTTCTGAATAAAAGGTTATTTTATGACTCATTACGTCAACCATAGGACCTTTGAAGCAGCCAATAAAACTGCTGGCAGGATGGAAATGAATGTGGCGAGGTGAACTCTGCCAAAATATTACAACTTCTAAGATAACACGACTTTATTCAAGATAATGAGGGAATATCTTACTGTTCACTTAATCTTAGCAAAATGTCCACCTGAATATATATAGCCTGCATTTCTCTTGCATGAAAATCAATAAAACTACGCCCCATTCAGCTGGCAACAAACCTGCAGCAAATTTGAGAAACTATTCAAACTGAATTCCTAACTGGTGAAATACTGAATATGCATCAGATGGATATCCCAAAGGATATGCTCGGCAGAGAGACAGAAGGATAGAATACCAACAGCTGCAATCTTCCTGACTTGGAGCTGCATTGTTCTTGTACCTTCGCTGGGTCAAAACCTTGCAACTGCCTTCCTATCAGCACTGTGGCACTGGTGCAAGGCAGCAATTTATGGAAAATATATATTGCGCCTAAAACTGGCTCAGTTCTGATAACACTACAGGAAAAACAACTATGCAATATGTTTCACAGCTTTACAATAGTCTTCCTGGTTCAGATAGGGATCAATGATATTTTTGCTAAACCTGGTTCTGAAAGGACTTCATGATTTTAGACCAGTGTACAAATGTATGAAAAATTAAACTGAATCAAAAGTACACGATGAATAATTAACTAAGTTCAAGTGTGATGAAATAATTTGAAAATTTTGTGCTCTCTGGAAGTACAACACAAATGTTATGAATCAGAAGCAATGTACCTTTCTGTATCCTCCAAAGACATGCAATGTAGCATTCAAGTTACAGCACAGTTTTGTTTACTTATTTTTGCCAAATGTCTATCTTTGGTCTTGGGCCTTTCAAGATTACTGTAACAATTACCACCTTCAAAACACACATCATCTTGCCTCAAGAAGTGCTCTGCATCGCTCAGTCTTCAAGTTTGCTTGAAACAGCGAAACCAGATGTTGAAAGACATCTGTTCTCTCAGCTGACACCAATAGCGGGGAAAGATGTCCAGGTACAGCTGTTCAACACTACCAAATAATGCACAATCCAGCTAAATTACTCTGAAAGTAAAGCTGACTGTAGCGGTTTGAAGGTCCGTCGACTAACTTTCCTTGTATCCAATAAAGGGTTAACAGGCTTTTTTCCATTTGATGTTTGACAAAGCATGTCATCGAGACTCAGTGCTGTGATTTGACCAGACCTTTGTAGTGAGTCACACACATCTTCAAACCGTCTTTGAAGTTCCAGATTTTTCTCCAAGGTTTTGCAGACTGCAGTCAGCTTTGATGATAAATAGACCAACGTTAACATAGGTTTGTGATAAATGTCTATTAAGTGAAACAGATTTTTAATTTATTCAGATAAACACAAATTGTATGGTGAATCTAGACAGATAAAGAGAGAGAGACAGACAGAGAGATAATCAAAACAGATAATTAAGCAGAGAGATGCTTAAATAACTCAGAGGACGAAACAATGTGTGTCACAGAGCTTTCACTGCAAGGGCACAAAAGGGGAGAGAAACCTTCAAACAACATCCTGGCAGATTATGCAATTCACCCTGAGGAGTAATGCACAATCTCCCAAGCTGTGCATCACATGGAGACTTTATTGTACATCATCATAGGTGCTGAATAAATGTAGCAAAAATATGCCATCAGTTGG
Source organism: Chiloscyllium plagiosum (assembly GCF_004010195.1). Taxonomy (NCBI): domain Eukaryota; kingdom Metazoa; phylum Chordata; class Chondrichthyes; order Orectolobiformes; family Hemiscylliidae; genus Chiloscyllium; species Chiloscyllium plagiosum. The sequence goes on from NC_057711.1 coordinate 37,530,294, forward strand.
AACAAGTAGTGTACACTCTCCTACATATACAGACACAAGGAACAACTCAACCTTAGTTAAGGGTAATGTAGTGGTAATGTCACTGGATCAGTAATCCAGAAACTCAGACCAGTGCTCAAGGGACACTGATTCAAATTTCAAATGGAGAAATTTGAATTCAATTGAAAAATTTGGAAATAAATGTGGTAAACATGGTGAAAAGCCATAAACCCACCTGGTGTCCTTTAAAGAAGAACGATGTTACACAATCTGTGTAACTCCACACTCACAGAAACTATCCTCTGGGAATCTAGGCAGTAAATGCTGTCTTAGCCAACAACATCCACAACATGAACAAATAAAATGAAATGTAACTGTCAAGTGTTGTACTGGACCAGACAGAGCAAAAAGATGCCAGATTTCATCCTGCCTCTGCAGAGCATTAAATAGTCAAAGCCCAGTTAGATGTACCATACTACAGCTGGCTTCTGTGCTTTTGAGCAAGATTTGAGGAAATTAAAATGGACCAAGGTTCCCATTTCTGATTGCTATTCTCAGGAATCCAATTGAATTTCGTTTAAGTGAAGCTCTCCCCAGCAGAGTTTCTCACCGACAGTCACCACTTAGGCATAAACAAGACTGGTGTCTTAAAAAGAACATTCTTTGGGTCACTGCTGATCATCATAGAATCCCTACAGGGTGGAAGCAGGCCATTCAGCCCATAGAGACTACATCGAACCTCCAAAGAGCACCCCACCCACATCCACCCCATCCCTGGGACCCTGCATTTCCCAAGGCTTATCCACCAAGCTTGCACTTCTCAAACACTATTTTTGCACGGTCAATCCACCTAACCTGCACATCTTTGGACTGTGGAAGGAAACTGCAACACCCAGAGGAAACCCACGCAGGCACTCCACACAGACAATCACCCGAGGCTGGAACTGAACCAGGGTCTCTGGCGCTGTGAGGCAGCAATGTTAACCACTGAGCTTCGATGCTGCCAGCATTCATTACGCATCGCTAGCTGTCATGGAGCTGGTGACATGTGGACTTTCTTGAACCACTTCAGTCCTTTTGGGTAAGGGGCCCCCAGGATTTTGTCCCAACAAAGATACAAACAAACTTCTCAATCAATAAAGATGTTAAGTTTGTGCATTTACATACTTACCACTTCTTGGGAAATATCCAGCTTCTTCACAAAGGTTGGCACTTTGTTTGCAACTGTACTTTCCAAAACGGAAAGCAGAGTTTGTTGTGCCCCCGACAGAGCTAACAAAAGGACCTGAATCAAAATTATAATATTGTTATAGCCCTTAAATATAAAACATGTTCTCAGTTGCTAGTGAAAACATACTTAAATATTGGCCATTTTAAAAACCATAATTGGTCACACGTCAAAATATGTGAATTCAGAGGAACAGAAACAGCTTTATGCAAACCGTTGAGTTAATTTAACATTGTCAGCTCCCTCTCTCCAAAACCAATATAATCTGTGATGCTCAAAACTGAATTGTCTACTTTAGGTGAGGTTTAACCAGGTTTCTGATTCATAAGGTAATGTAAGAAACAGGAGCTGGATAGGATAGGCCATTGGTCATTCAAGGCTGCTCCACTATTCAAAATCTGTCTTAACCACACCTTCCAGCATTATCCATCAATACACAACACTCTACTAAACTCCACATTATTAAAAACAAAGGACTGTGGAGGCTGGAAATCTGAAACAAAAACAGAAAGTACTGGAGAAACTCAGCATCTGTAGAGAGAAAAATCAGCGTTATATTAATCTTGAATATACTGAAGGCTTCAGCAGCCACAGCTCTCAGGGATAAAGCATTTTTGCCCCTGTTCAATCTGAAATATCACATCCTCACATTTGTATCCCAAACTCCAGATAAACTTCAACATTAACAATATTTTTTATAAATGTCCAAAAGATTTCAGTAATTTCTGTACATGGGCTTTGCATATTTCATAACTTCTTCTGAATCTCACTGCTACTTGTTAACATTGCCCTTATCTGCTTTAGTACACGTTTTTGCCTTTGGGTGAACTTTTTCTCTTAATATTATCTTTTACTGATGGCTATAGTTGCTTAATTATACAAGTGGAGCTTTTGTCTTTGGGATATATGTCCCAGTAATTTGGGTAATTAAGCTTATGGCAGTCACAACTTTTAAGTGTCTTACAAAAATGTAATACCCTTAAGTTGACACTCACTCGCTCTCTCCCTCAACTCTCAATATCTCAGACGTTCCCTTTCTCCAGGCTTAGCGACTAATATGCATTAATTTCTCATCACTAAACAATCAGATCGACCATGATGTCATTGAATGGCAGCACAGACTTGATGGGCTCAATGGCTTTCTTCTGCTTTTACATCTTATGATCTTACATGTTTAAATTTACTACGGACCATATGTCCCTTTGTTATTCTAAAACATATTGTTTTAGAAAACTGTTCTAAATACATTCTAGAAATGTGTTGCCCTTTATTATCATGCTGATATGTTTCTTCCTGTCTGCATGAAAACTAAAATGACCTATCATAATCATTTCTTTAAAATATATCCTTTCCAGATCCCTATATTTAAGCATTCCCAATTATATTACACTCAGACCCATGGACTCGTAAAAGTCTTGCATCCATTCCTGAACACAGGACATTGGAAACACACAAGGTGTAATGCCCGCTTTCTACTATTGTAAGTGTGCCTTTCATAAATATTTAGATTTCTTCCTCTTTCAAATTTTGCTGTTCTTTCTGTAGCCTGAAATCTTTATGCCTAAACAATAAGGAAATAAACAGGAATAGAAGTATGCCATATATAATATCATTCAGCAAGATCATATCAGCTGGATGTAGGTTTGCTCGCTGAGTTGGAAGGTTCATTTCCAGACGTTTCATCACCCTACTAGGTAACAACTTCAGTGGGTCTCAGGCGAAGCACTGCTGATAATTCCTGCTTTTTATTTATGTGTTTGGGTTTCTTTGGGTTGGTGATGTAATTTCCTGTGGTGAAGTCACTTCCTGTTCTTTTTCTCAGGGTGTGGTGAATGGGAGTTTAACTCGGTGTGTTTGTTGATAGAATTACAGTTGGAATATCGGCTTTTTAGATTAGATTAGATTACTTAGTGTGGAAGCAGGCCCTTTGGCCCAACAAGTCCACACCAACCTGCCGAAGCGCAATCCACCTAGACCCTCCCCCTACATTTACCCCTTCACCTAAACTACGGGCAATTTAGCATGGCCAATTCACCTAACCTGCACATTTTTGGATTTTGGGAGGAAACCCACGCAGACACGGGGAGAATGTGCAAACTCCACACAGAGTCGCCTGAGGCGGGAATTGAACCCAGGTCTCTGGCGCTGTGAAGCAGCAGTGCTAACCCCCACTGTGCCACCATGCCGCCCTTTTTGACCTCATCTCTAACTTTCTGTCCAATCCCCATATCCTCCAATTCCTTTAAATGTCCAAAGATTTATCTCAGCCTTGAATAACCAAGTACCCACAGTTTTCAAGTATAAAGAATTGCAATGCTTATGATATCTGAAAGAAATGTCTTCACAAGTCAGTCTTAAATAACTGACCTCTTATTTTAAGACAGTGCCCCGATATTCCAGACTCTTCAGCCAGGGAAAACAACCTCTCGGCATTTAGCCTGTCAAAGTCATCCAGAATTTGACACGTTTAAATAAGAATATCTCTTATTCTTCTAACCTCCAAAGAATATACGTCAAACCTTCCCAATCTTTTGTTACGCAACAACTGCTTCACCCCAGGACTTGGGAGAGGTTGAATAGGCTAGGACTCACCTTATAGATGTTTATAAAATCATGAGGGGCATGGATAAGGTAAATAGACAAGGTCTTTTCTCTGGTATGGGGGAGTCTAGAACTAGAGGGTGAGATGGGAAAGATATAAAAGAGACCTAAGGGGAAACGTTTTCACGCAGAGGCTGGTATGTGTATGGAATGAGCTGCCAGAGAAAATAGTGGAGGCTAGTACAATTGCAACATTTAAAAGGCATCTGGATGAGTATATGAATAGGAAGGGTTTGATGGGAGCTGGGTGCTGGTAGTTGGGACCAGATTAGGTTGAGATATCTGGTCAGCATGGATGTGTTGGACCAAAGGGTCTGTTGCCATGCCGTACATCTGTATGACTCTGTGACTCAATGTTGTGAACTTATCTTGCAGCATCACCAAAGCAAATACATCATTTGTTAAATAAGGAGAACAAAAATATGCATATTATTTCAGGTGCTGTTTGCTAAATTTCCATACGATACTTTTTCACTTATTCCAAACTGCTCCAACAAATGCTAATACACCATTTGCCTTTCTCATTACTTGCTGTATCCAAATGCTAACCTTCCGTGTTCCTTGTACAAGGACACTCAAATCCTTCTGAACACGAACATTTAAAAGTTTCTCACCATTTACAAAACATTCCCACTTTTGATTCTGCTCTTGTTTAGTCACTGAACTTAACAGCTGTGTTGTCCTCATGGTTTATGTTTCTATCACAAGCAGACTTGGATAGATCATTCTCTTTACCTTCAACCTAGTCACTAATACAAGTTGGAAATAGTGAAGCCACAACATTCATCCTTGCAGCACTCCAGCTGGCCAACTTGAAAAATGATCTGCTTATCCTAGTCAACACTTTCTCTCTATTAATCAAATTGTTACCCTCAACCCCACAAGTCCTTAGTTTGTGCAATAATCAACCTGCAGCCAGATTTCTGTATTGGCCTTAATTAATAAATCCTTTATGTTGTATTTTGTCCTTCTAAACTCATTTTTTTCATTTCCTGTGCTTTAGTAGATTTGTGTACAGAGTTTTGATTTGGATAGCCAGGTCTGCATTCACATATGTTTTGCTGGCCTTCAGAATCCAAAGTTTTCATTTTACATAATGTGCATTGAGCGTAACAGTGCCAAAGTCACACAATCCATGTTCCAGATGGCACAGTGAGGGAATGAATGCCCTGTCCTCTCACAACTCACTTTACAGCAATGCAATACCTGCTGTTTGATGGCATGATGGAACGGAAGTAAAATTAATTGGAGTTGGACAGGTTTTATTTTCCTCCTTTGACCTTTTTAGTTGCTTGTGTCAAAATATTCAGGTCAAATATTCCGGTGTTTAAGTGATTTGCAAATATATCAGTGCTGAAAAGATAGAAAATGAGACACAGCTGAGGTCAACAGGAACATGACGCAAGACTACTTTTCTGGTCAGTTCGACAAATGACTTGCCCCTTACTGCATTTTTTTTCATGTGATCTTACAGCATTTCTAGGATTGTGAAAGGTGCTAAATGAATCTAAAGCTTTCATTAATCTTGATAGAGGTACTTACGTGAAGATTAAGACAGATTTTGCTGTCTGTGTGCAAAATGTGTGAGTAAATTGACCGAGCTTTAACAATATTATTCTGAAATAAAACAATTAAAAAAAGACATTAGTTTTTCTGTAATACAGAAGTAAAAAGTAGTTTTCTGAGAAATTTACACTGATAGAATAACAATACTAGGATGCTCAAATTTAGCCATGATAGAATGCAAAAGATACTGTAATGATAACAATAATAGCTGGAGAAACACAGTAGGTCTAGCAGCATCTGTGGAGAGAAAGCAGAGTCAACAGTCCAGAAGAAGGGTCACTGGACCTGATAAGTTAACTCGTTAACTCTGCTTTCAGCAGGTCTGCAAACATCTGGGGAGAGAAGGCAGAGTCAGTATATCGGATCCAGTGTCAATTCTTCTGAAATGTCAACTCTACTTTCTCTACACAGAGGCTGCCAGACCTGAGTTTTTCCAGCTATTTCTGTTTTCATTTCAGATTTTCAGCATCTGCAGTTCTTCATGTTTTGTCTTATGAAAGATGCCATATTTATTTCGACAAAAGGTCTGCAAACCAAAATAAACAAAAAATTTCAAATTACAGTACATTACAGTCCTAATGGGTGAGTATGTAAATGTCTATTATAAATACATCTCTGACACAGTCTTGCACTACTTAAATACTTCTGGAGAAATAGCAATCACTTTCCATTGGAATACTGAGGTGTTAAAGACTAAATTCTACAACAGAATACATTCGATGATTTGCATTAAAAAGTATTATACATCTTGGACTATTTCCAAGATTGTAAGCAGCCTTTACACAATTGCAGGACTTAAGACTCTGTGCCACAGAAAATTCCTTTCCATCTCCACAAGTCACAGTAATGGATGTGCTGGACTAAAAAAGATTTTCATCACTTGCTGAATCCCTTCACAAAGTGATCTCTAAAATACCATGTGACCACAACTTGGATCGGGTGTGAAGGAAAATGAAGAGATAAAGCAAAGTTCAATTCTTCTTAACGAGATTTCTTATTTATCTCGTGGATATAGTTGTTGCTGCCAGGACCATCATTTGGCACCACCCCTCACTGCTTCTGGAGATGGTGATGGGGAGCCACCTTTTTAAACTATTGCAGTCGATGTGGTGGTGAAAGTACTCCAGGTGCCGTTGGGCAAGTGTACCAGGATTTTCATCCAGTTACAACATAGTGATACATTTCCAGATTAGCACAGTCTGAGACTTGGAGGTGGTCACAGATTTGGGTAGCACTGTGAAAGGAGCCTTGGAGTGTTACCTGCTGTGCATCTTTTCGATGATGCACACTGCAGCTACAAAGTGGCAGTGCTGGAGAAGGAGTATAAATCAGATGCCAATCAAGTAGGCCGTCTGGAGCTGCGCAGGCTATTCCATCTCATTTTGACATATAGAGGGAGGTGGGAGGTCAAAAGACAAATCATGTAGCATTCAATTCCCAACATCCCACCTGTTCTTATCGCCACAATACTTATGTATTTCTTTCACAGGAAGTTGGTGATGGTAAGACAAGGATTGTGTGCCCATGTCTAATTGCCCTTGAACTGAGTGGCTTGAGAATCAACCATATTGTTGCAGTTGGACTGGAGTCACAAGTAGACCAGACCGAGTAAGAATAGAAGATTTCCTTTCCTGCAGGACATCATTGGATCAGATTAGCTTTTACAAAAATTGATGATTGATAGAGACTAGCTTTATATTCCAGATCTGTTAAATTCTGCCAATCCCACAGGATTAGCCTCTGGATTACTCATTCAGTGATATTGCCATTATTTATCACCATCTCTTCTATAGATGCTCCAATTAAGCTTTTGATCAAAGGTAGCCCCCATTCTCTAGGCGGTGGGAAATTTGGCAATGGTAATGCTATCTGTTAAACGTTAAGACAATATGGCTGATCTTTCTTGCTGGGGTCTGCTGCATTGCTACAAACCTTTTAAATTACACCATGTGTGAGGTCATGCTTTATTTAGCAAATACAAAACATGGGGAAAAAAATTACAGGATTACCTTACAACAGTTACAAAAATTACCTTAAATCGCAATGAAAGCATGTAAGCTTTTAATCTGGAAAATAACAGAACTAAATAATTTACTGCTTTTTTTTAACACATATCCTCTAGTTAAAACTGTGGAAAACAGCACCACAGACAACAAAGAATTTCCAGGTCTAATTATGACTCTGTTATACTCAGCAGCAAGGTACATATTTCACCCTGTTAGCCTGTGAGGAAAACCGTACCTGCTTAATTACAAGTGCTACTGCAAAGCAGAATGCATGCCGGGAAATGAAATCTCCTCTTGCTAACGATTCTTCCAACAGCATGCTGCAGATCTTGTATGTCTCTTCGGTATTCTGCGTGAAGATTATTCAGATATTTTGCCAGGGCACAAATCTGGAGTTCAGTTAATGCAGACATACCCCAGAGAGCAAACCAATAGAGCATCCTCTCTTTACAAAAACAGCTGAACAAGGACAGCTCAGCTCATTACACAGTTATAGACCATACATTAGCCCTCTATTCAAAATGATGCATACAAGAGAAAACATTTGTGCAACAAAAAGTAGGAAGTAACTTACTGTGAATTACAAGAAAAATACATATGATTGAATTTGGTTGTGTTCTGGATATAAGCATAATTACCTCTGACAAAGCTATTTCTCTCAAAATTTAGCAATGTCTTAGTTCTTCTTCTGAGAAGTTTGCCTCCAACACAGTAGATCTTTATTTATTAAGGTCACTGGTCTCTGTGGGTTTGATGCTGCACACAAATTATCAGAGCAGTCACAAACTCACTGAATGCCATTAAAAAAAAATCAATGGGCTAAATTGCCTACTTCAGCTCCTACATCTTATGATCTATCCTCACAATATAAACCAAACGCTTGCACCATGAATCAGGAGCATCTTACCTTCCAGCTCCCATCTCTAGTGATTTGCTGCCATTCAGGACCTGTCAGACTTATGGTGCCCAGCACAATGGAGCTTTGTCATGGACAAGGTATGTTCCCTCTTTCCCAGTATCCTGTCCTCCTCCTGGAGGATTGCTCCAGTCCCTCCAGTAACTCAGTATCCTGTACATCATCTCATTGACTGCTCCAATTGTGTGGAGTACAACACACCGGGATGATGCAGCACACTCAGTCCAGACTACACCTCCAGACCAGCTCAGGTCAACACGTGCAGCATATCAAAACCATTGGTCTTCACCATGTTTACAATTAGCAGTGTAGAGAGGTATAGAGTCATAGGGATGTATGGAAACAGACTCTTCGGTCCAGCTTGTTCATGCTGACCAGACATCCGAAATAAATCTAGCCCCATTTCCCAGCACTTGACCCATATTCCTCTAACTCCTTCCTATTCATGCACCCTTCCAGATGCCTTATAAACGCTGTAATTGTACCAACCTCCAACACTTCCTCTGGCAACTTATTCCATACACACACTGCCCTCTGTGCGAAAACGTTGCCCCTTAGGTCCCTTTTATCTCTTTCCCCTCTCACCTTAAACCTATGCCCCTAGTCTTGGACTCCCCCACCCCAGGGAAAAGATCTTGGCCATTCCCTCTATCCATGCCCCTCATGATTTTATAAACCTTCACCCCTCAGCCTCCAATGCTCCAGGAAAAATAGTCCCAGCCTATTCAGTCTCTCCCTATAGCTTAAAACCTCAAACCCTGGCAACATCCTTGTAAATCTTTTCTGAACTCTTTCAAGTTTAACAACATCCTTCCTATAGTAGGGAGACCAGAATCAAATGCAGTGTTCCAAAACTGGCTTAACCAATCTTCTGTGCAGAAACAACGTGACATCCCAACTGGTATACTCAATGCACTGACTAATAAAACAAGCATACCTAAAGCCTTTTTCACTACCTTATTTACCTGCGACTCCATTTTCAATGAACAATGAACCCGCACCTCAATGTCTCTGTTTGGCAACACTCTCCAGGACCCTATCATTAACTGTATAAGTTCTGCCTTGATTTGCCTTTCCAAGATGTAAACACCTCAAATTTATCTAAATTAAACTCTATCTGTCACTCCTTGGCCCAGTGGCCCCATGTGACGAATAACCGAGGGGGTCTTTGATTAATGATAACTTGCCCATACACGCAGGGCACTCACAGGCTACGGCTGTTTCTTCATTTACTTTTAGATGGATTTGATTTTATATAAAGTCGGCATGGGTTGCATGTTTATTAACTAAGCTCTCTGTATTCAGATGCTTTCAGAGGATGGTTTTCATTACACCTGTAGCTCCAGTTGGCATGGACCTAGGCATAAATCTGTTCTCACATAAGTAGAGAACTTTGAAACAGAATTAAAGCAAGAAAAGATTGACAGGTTTAAGAATTACTTACCATTTTGTAGCAGACTGCAAATGCTAGTGTATAAGTATCTTTACTAAATTTTATGCCTTGATTTTTCATTTCCAGAAGGACTCCCAGAGCACCTAACCAAATAAATATTATGTCAACACTGAATAATTGTAGAATCAGATCAAAACGCAATGACAGATATTACTGAATTAACATAGGCATGACATAAACATTAACTAGCACTTCAATTTGAACTTCTCATTGTCATTATGTATTATACCATTAATTACCCTGCAACATTCAACAGTCCCTAATCTCTGAAATGTCCAATACTGAGCAGCATTCTGGATTCTCTTTGTATCTGGTCATGCATGCAATCAAAGTTTTTTTTGTGGGTTTAATCTAGTTAAGCAGTTCAGTATAATAATGATTGAGTGTTGGAGTCTTTTGTTAAAGGTCTTTCAGAGGAGAGTGTGTGGTGCTGGAAAAAGGCCATCTCTCCATCTCTCAGCCCCCCCTGGCCCACAAGCCTCATTCCTGATGAAGGGCTTATGTCCGAAACATTGACTCTCCTGCTCCTCAGATGCTGCCTGACCTGCTGTGCTTTTCCAGCACCACACGCTCGACTCTGATCTCCAGTCCTCACTTTCTCCTAAATGACTTTCAGGTAAAGCACGAAACTCGGTACCATTTATCTGTTGCACTGGTTCATTTAGTTGCTAAATATCCTAGACACTTTGAACAAGTGCAGTTAGAATTCTCCCAATGCTTTAGCCAAACATTCTTCTATTTCAAAATAAAATTTCAACAACTCAGCCAGCTCCTAGCGGAAAACTGTAACAAAAGCAAAATAAAATGGTCAACAGAAACTTATCAAATTAAACCAAAATGCTGTTAACAGGGGTAATGGCATACCCAACCTCTGCAGTGCCCACTGGTCTAATGTTCCAGTGGATACTCTAGGCTCTCTCTCTCTCTCACTCAATGAACACAGTGTACAGATGTAATCATGGAAGAAGGGAAGACACTCAGGCACTATGATCCACTTCACAGTCTGCTGCTGGACTTGTATAAATGGCCACTTTGGCCAAGCCCAGGAGTAGGCCCTCTGATTTGCATACAGGGTGCCCAAAGATTAGTGACCAAACATTCCCACCAAGCTATGGGTGAAGAAAATGTTCCCTCAAATGCCCTTCAACTGAGAAGAACAGCTGCTTCCTATCCACCCTGTCCATTCCCTTAATAATCTTATACATCTCAATTACTTCATCTCATAAAGCATCCAAATAATGAATCACATAACAGCACATTTCTGGAGCAGGTGAAACTTATACCTGGACTTTCTGACACAGAAGTACTGAATAATCACTAGACTCTCTGTGAATCAACTACCAGATGAAAGATAGTTCATCAGCAATTAGCCGACTGTATAAAAACAGGAGGTTATTTGAATGAATGAATACATGAACAATTACTGGAACTTGAATTGTGTGACCTACATCTTTTGGCTTTCCCAAATCTTCCTGTGGTCCTAGAGTCTTGCAGAAAACAAACTGATACTGGTTTATGTTTGTCAGTGAGATCTTGTTCCACTAGCTGAAGGAATATCTCCTAAATTTCTCAATAAACACTACCAATTAGGTTCTTTGGATATATTCAACTGATTTACTGTGTGTGGTCAATATTGCTCTTACATTTGTCTACACAGCAGCAATTAGACATCAAAAGAAAACTGGCCATCCCAAACCTGGGAGAAAGTGAGGACTGCAGATGCTGGAGATCAGAGTTGAAAAGTGTGGTGCTGGAAAAGCACAGCCAGTCAGGCAGCATCCGAGGAGCAGGAGAGTTGGAAGTTTTGAGCAAGAGCTCTTCATCAGGATTCCTCCCAAGAACTTAAGGCATTGCATTAATACAAAATTTTCCTTACTTAATACTTGATTTGCAATATTTTTGGGTTTATTCATTCTTTTCCACAAACAAATAAATTGAAGCGGTTGTCTGTATTCCTGAGAAATTTAGGAGACTTTTCTTCATGTAGTGGGGCAGACCCTTATTTGATAGACAGAAACCAGTATAAATTCATTTTCTGGAAGATTCTGGGACCAAAGGAGAGTTTGGGAAAGCATAGTGGTGTAGATCACTCAATTCAGGTTCTATTAATTAATCATTCATTCATTCAAATAACCTTTTTTATACAGTCAGCTAACAAGTCTAATGATAATGTCAGTACTTCAGTATCAGAAAGTCCAGGTACAAAGTTTCACCTGCTCCAGACATGTGCTGTAATATGTGATTCATTATTTGGATGCTTTATGAAGTGAAGTCATTGAGGTGTATTAAATTATAAGGGGAATTGTGATGATACTGTGGCTCCAACAGATTATTTTGTCTTTTTTATGTGAAGACAGGTTGCAAAGCAGAGGTGCCAAGCAGTCTATAAAAACCACTAGAGGGCTTGGAGCTTTTTAAAAAAAAAGTTGGAACAATAAAGACAGTCTGGATGGGTGTGGCCAGCTCTCACAGACCAAGGTTTCTAGGTTTGTTTTTTAGTTTTTAAGTTCAGCTTTGGGCAGTTGCTGTTATGGGCTTGAAGAGGTAGAAGCAATCTTTTCCCTTTCTCGGTTACAGCTAGAAGTGGAGTTTACTCTCTGCTGCTGGGTTCCTTTTTGCTAAGGGATGTATTTATGGCATGTTACTATATTGGAACTGATAATTAATAACAATTACAGTATCTATTATTTGTGTAGTTTTCCAACAGATTTACGTTATTCTAAATCGCTCTTTCTTTGGTTGAGTGTTTTAACTACAGTGTTTAAATAAACTGTGTTTTTGCTTAACTTCGAGTAGCTTGACCAGTCATATTACAGGCACTTCACATTTGCCTTCAAAACAAGAAAAAGTTAAGGTCTAGTCTACCTTCATAAAATATTTTGAGGGTGTGTGGTCTGGTCCATAACAGGATGGATGGGAAGCAGCTATTCCCCTCAGATGAAGGGTCAATGACAGTGGGTCAGAATTTTAAGGGGGAAAAGCATGATGTTTCGAGGTCATCAGAGGAAACATTTTCTTTACCAACAGGGTGGTGGGAATCTGAAATGCACTGCCTGGGAGGGTAATAGAGGTGGGAAACCTCACTAACCTTTAATACACACATGGATTCTAGAAAGTTAGATAGGTGTAAACAGATTGGTGCAGACTTGATGGGTCAAACGTCCTCTATCATACTGTATAACTCTATCAAAGGTATAGTGAAGCAATGCATCGAATTAATGGCTGTACCATTATGACTACAGATATGCAAGAATGGTTCCGGGATCTGGTACTGATAACAAAATTCTAGTCACAGATTACCCAATGTTTTACCCATTTATTTGGACATAGGCTTGCAGTTTCCTGGTTTACCATTTGAGCGCACTAGGAAGAAATAAACATCAAAGCTTGACTACAGAAGTCTTTCATCAGTATACATTGTAAAACATTCTGATTTGTCAACGTTCACTTACGTTCATATCTTTGCTTCATAAACAGCATATCCATCACAATGTTGAACGATGTTGAATCGGAGAAGAAGCCCTTCAGATTCTACGGCCAAAGAGGACTGAAATTTATTGGTTACTTGAGGAATAAAACCCCTCTCCCACCCACACACACACACAGTATGGGCTCAGTTCTCAAAATGTGCAGTGATATTACGGAGGCAGAGAGTGTAGGAAAGCTCAGTGCACACTTAGCATTTGGTGTAACAATATTCCCACTTCACATGAAGTCTGTCCGTTTAATTCATAAATTAGCACCATGTTTGAATAAATTACTTACAGACAGGATTTGATAAAACAGATTAGTCAATCCAAACTGCATTAGAGGCAATTTTGTGTTGTGAAAGAGAAAAAGAATTATGCAAGTAAATGTGAATTTCTGTGGCAATGAGTACGCTTGAACTTTTCCCCAGGGAACACTCCATAAAAGAGTTTAATCAACGCAGTTTAGTTTGATTGTCTAGAGATAGAGTTCCAAAAATTGCTCATTATCAAACTTGTTTGCACTTAGACAAGCGATCTCTCTGATTTGGTTGATCTTTTAGAATTCACTTATACAAACATCACTGACAAAAGCCAACATTTATTATCCATTTCTAACAACCCTGCAGAATGTAATGGTGAATCATCTGCTTGACCTGTTCCAGTCCACACACTGGGCTGTTAGAAAGTTCCAGGATTTTGACCCAAGCACAGTGAAGGAATAGCAATATAGTTCCAAGCCAGCATTGTCATGTCCAGTTTATTTACAGCTTAAAACTAAGTTTGATGTTTTTGAACGTACCACAAAAGACTGCAAAACGATGGATGCCCTAGTAACACCTGAGTTCTGAAGCGTCTTCTTTGGACTTGAAATGTTTAATTTTTATCACTGCGGGCAGGCCTGTTGAGTTTCTCCAGCTTTTGTATGTTGATTTACAGTATCACCCAAGTCCTTTAGCACATGGAACCATCCCTTGTCTCAAGGGGGAACCAATATATGAAGGTGCCGTGTGTTGGACTGGGATGCACTGAACCTAACAAAGGGGCTACGCTCCAAAACTTGTGTGATTTCAAACAAATCTGTTGGACTATAACCTGGTTTTGTGTGACTTCTGACTTGGTCAAGTGGGAACACAACAGGATCTTGACTTAATATCTTTTCCTGAAACTGATTCAAAAGAGCATTTACTGTTGAATGGGTCTTTTGTAACAAAGACACTAACTATCTCAAATTCTCAAATTGTGAAATCCTGAATACAGATTTATTACTGACCTAGTCACTCGCCTCATTTGGAAAATGACTTTAAACTTTTAACAGGTCACATTAATTAAACAAACATTTTTCACTTTTAAAACTGCAAGAAGCTGACTTGCCAACAATGTCACTGAAAGCCACCAAACTGCTTTGCATCATCCAAACAGTAAAAATAATAAACAAACAATACTTCAAAAGTGGAAGAACAACTTTTCTAAACCTGTTTCAACTTTGAATTCACCAGAGAACTAGACCCATGGAAATTCGAATTCAAGTAGTAGATTAGATTCCCTAGTGTAGAAACAGGCCATTCAGCCCAACCAGTCCACACCGACCCTCCAAAGAGTAATCCACCCAGACCCATTTCCCTCTGACTAATGCACCTAACACTTTGGGCAATTTAGCATGGCCAATTCACCTGGCCTGCACATCTTTGATCTGTGGAAGGAAACCAGAGCACCCGGAAAAAACCCACGCAGACACAGGGAGAATGTGCAAACTCCACAGACAGTTGCCAGAGGTTGGAATTGAACCTGGGACCCTGGCGCTGTGAGGCAGCAAAGTTAATCACTGAGCCACCATACCGTCCTTGTAGTTCATAGTTTACTGTTTTATACAACCTTCACTTCAACTAAAACATCAACTCATCCAAGAAACTACAAGATTCCCATAAAAGTGGCAGATAATAACTTGCAATGTTTTGTATTCTGTTCAGCTACATCTAGTCTGGAATGGAATGAGGAAGGCGTTGCATTTTAAACATCTGGGCTAAGTCTGAGATAAATAATCTTTAATTTTAAAATTCACAAAATGTCTGCTTCTGGAGTTACTCAATTGGGACAAAGGCTCAGACTGTAGGAAAGCACATATTACATACAAACATATTGATCATGGCATTAAGGAGGAACACACAAATTCTGCTCATGACAACTAGTGCATGACATGGAGGGGAACTTGCAAGTTGCAACATCATGTCTATTACTCTTGGTCTTCTAAGCTGATAGAAATCATAGATTTGGAAGGTGCTGTCAAAGAAACCTCGCTGCATATTTCATCTTGTAGAGGGTACACACTGCTATCATTGTGCACCGTTGCTTTCGTCAGTGAAGATTTAGGTGATGGCTGTTTCAAATGGGCTGCTATACTGTGAGCTTCAAGTGTTGTTACAGCTATCTTCATACAAGCAAGTGGAGTATATTCTATCACATGTCTAACTGGGGGATGATGGACATGTTTTGTGAAGTCAGGTGGTCAGTTATTGACTGAAGAATTCCCAGTCTTTGACTCGCTTTTCTAGGTGGCAAAATCCATGATGTCAATAGTGGGGTTTCAATGTGACTGAATCTCAATGAGCGATTAACTTCTCCCTTAGAGATGGTCATTGCCTGGCATTTGTAACTCTGCCACACTTTCCTCCGTTTTGCCCCAGCCTGAAAGTTTCTGGGTTTTGCTGCATGCGCCACTTCAGCATCTGCAAAGTCATGAATAGTACTGAGCACTGAGTAATCATCAGCGAACATTCACATTTCTCACCTCATGCTGGGAGGGAAGGTTATTGATGAAGCAGCTGGAGATGGCTGGGATCCAGGACACTACCCTGCGGAATTCCTAGAGTAACATCCAGGGAGTGACCTGATTGACCTCCAACAACCACAACCATTGTCCTTGGAGCCAGATTGCCAAGAAAGTGGATTAATCCATTGGGTCAGTCCAGTATTTATTGCCTGTCAGTTTTTAATAATATCTTTTGAATCTTATTTCAAAATTATTTTCTTTCCTTAGAACACTGCAGAATCCTGCATCAAAATGTAATTTGCTTTTAATAGATTGCTCAGCTAAAGATGGTTTACTTTTGGTGTCCCAGTGGATCATTCCTGATCAACTCAGCACACAGATGTTTTATTGTCACCATAGAGATAAGGAATGGATTTTTCCATCCCTCTAGAGGTGCAAAACTACTTACAGCATTTTCCCTAGCACTGAATGAGTCCAGTGGCTGTCTGCGAAGATTGATGGAGATTGCAGTATCAATCTGCCCTTTGTCTTGACTCAAACTCATCTGTGGTGTTGCATTACTTTCCACAAAATCTTCATCCATACCTACCTGTCTTTGTCTTGTTGATCCAGTTTGTCACAAGAACATTTTTAAAAAAGCCATATTTACATTAAGCACCTTAAAGATCTTTTACAGTTGATATCACATTTAATGACGTTAGCAGAACTGTTCCATTGATGCACTGGCTGGTAGCATTAATAGCCTGCCATTTATTATTCTAACGTCATACTCTAGGGAGACCACACACAGACTGCTACATTAGGATCTGTTTAAAAATAGCCCTACTACATGAAAAAGGTTATGAAGCACTGCATCAAGTAAAATTCGACCACTGGATCAATGTAATCGTACAGGTCCATGCAAAGCCATCTGTCCTACAATTCAGATTTCTAATTATAAAAGAGAGAGACTTTGTGCACATGACTGTGTGTGTGTGTGTGCGCAGTACGAATGAAGTGGAAACTATGGAATTAAATTAAAGGTTATGCTTTAATTCCAGGTTAAACTGCCACCTAGTGGGAAATATGTAAGATTCAAGAACATTCTGCTGCTATTTAGGATATTATAAGGAATAAAAACTGGAATCATAGAAACATAGGAAACAGGAATAAGTTATTCATCCCTTCAAACCTGCTCCACTATTTAATATGATCATGACTGATCATCACTCTGTTCTTTTTTTTAAAACCCCCATACTGTTTGATCCCTTTAGCCACAAGAACTACATATAATGCCTTCATCTAGACTTGAAACATTAGTTTGCTCTTTCTCCATGGATGCTCTCTGACCCGCTGCGATCTCCAGCATATCTTGTTTTCAGCACAGATTCCAGCATCTGCAATTATATATAATGTCTATATATAATGTCTTCTTTAACACTTCCAATGCTTTGACCTCAACCCACTTTCTGTCTCAGGTACTCCACAGGTTCACCGATCTCTGGTGAAAGAAAATTCTCATCTCAGTCTTAAATGGCCTCCTCCGGTTCTGGACACTTTGGTCATCGGAATCACACCTAAGACCCCCCCCGCACAGCAGCAAGCTGCATTTACCCTGTCTAGTCCTACTGGAATTTTGTAGTTTCTATGGGATCCTCCTCATTCTTCTAAACTCCAGTGAATCTTAATTGATCAAGCCTCTCTTCATATGTCAATCCTGCCATTCCAGGAATTCAAGGTGATTTAGACTTGAAGATTTAGAATCAACTTATAATATTTTGCTTACAATTCACTGGATGCAGTAAGCATATAGACAGCCAAATTGCCTTATACTGTTCCATATATTCCAAGTTTGGGATCGTGAATGTCCACTATGTCTCAAATTTACTGGGAAGTTATCAGAAAATGATTTACTGTGTCTTTATTTGTTTCCATCCTAAAAAAAATTATCAATTAACGTGCATCAATATTAATGTCAACATTCTGTAAAAGTATCAGTCTATCACTTATATCACACAACTCAAAGAACATCTGGGAATTCACCACAGCTGATAAGAACATAAGAAACAGGAACAAGAGTAGGTCATCTGACCTGTTAAGCCTGCTCCCCCATTCAAAAAGGTCTTGCCTGATCTTTTTTGTGGATTCTGCTCCACTTACCTGCCCGCTCACCATAACTCTTAATTCCTTTAGTGTTCAAAAATCTATCTTTGCCTTAAAAATATTCAACAAGGGAGCCTCAACTACTTCCACAGATTCACAATCCTTTGGGTGACAAAATTCCTTCTCAGCTCAGACCTAAATCTGCTCCCCCTTATTTTGAGGCTATGCTCCCTAATTCTAGTTTCACCTGTCGGTAGAAACAACCTGCCGTTTTTATCTTATCTATTCCCTTCATGATTTTATACATTTCTGTAAGATCCCCTCTCATTCTTCTAAATTCCAACGAGTATAGTCCCAGTCCACTCAATCTCTCATCATAAGCCAACCCTCTAAACTCTGGAAACAACCTCGTGAAACCCCTCTGCATCCCCTCCATTGCCAGTACATCTTTTCTCAACTAAGCAGAACCAAAACTGCACACAACATAACCTTCATGGTGTTAAACTTCATTCCTCTAGATATGAAGGACAATATGGTAAAAACAATGACTGCAGATGCTGGAAACCAGATTCTGGATTAGTGGTGCTGGAAGAGCACAGCAGTTCAGGCAGCATCCAAGGAGCAGCGAAATTGACGTTTCGGGCAAAAGCCCTTCATCAGGAAAGAAGGACAATACTCCAATTGTCTTCTTAATTACTTGTTGCACCTGCAAACCAACTTTTTGTGATTCACACGCAAGGACACCTAGGTCGCTCTGCACAGCACCAAGCTGCAAATTTTCACCGTTTAGATAATGGCCCATTTTACTGTTATTCCTACCAAAATAGATTACCTCACATTTACTAATATTGCACTCCATCTGTCAGACCCTTGGCCACTCACTTAACCTATCTATATCCCTCTATAGGCTTTCATTTTCCCAGCACACTTTGCTCTACCACTCATCTTAGTGCCAGCTGCGAACTTTAACACAGTACACTTGGTCCTCCACTCTGAATCATCTATGTTCAAACAACATCACAAGGAAAATTCTCAGGTCATGGGTTACACAAAATATTAACCGTCTTGGTTCATATGCTTATCTTTGTGCTACTTATTCCTTTATTTCAAACTTCAAATGCTAGTGGCTTCTTTTGACCACAGTCCATAGATATTAGTGGAATTCTTGCAGTGCAATGGGTAATGTCCCTGCCTCTGAGTCAGAAGCTCCAGGCTCAAGTCCCATTCCAGGACTTGATTACTAAGGAAGCTGTTTTCATAATGTGACAAAATAGGTTAAATATTAACTTGTAAATCCTTCCATCACATACAACAGCAGGTGGGAAGGGAGGGACATACTCTTGGTGAGTCATATGATGGAAAGAAAAGCCTTTAACATCATTAACTACAGCTCCACGTCACAACATCTATGTAAAATTCCTTGTTGCCACACACAGCAATGTGGCCTCCTTGGCCGGATGACTGATGTAGGTCAGATTGGAACGAACAGCACAAGGTTTGATCCTTGTTTGAGATGGGGTAGATTTGGGACTGGTCTCCTTTCTCTTCCCATGGGGGAGATGAAAATACTGTGGGTTCAAGCAGACAACTCACAGCAATATTTAGGATACAGTAAAAAAAAATGTAACTAGTTGACAAGAAAATCAGCCTATGATTAAGGAATGACATAGATTAACAGTGCAGAATTAACAGATGCACAGTCATCATAGAAGAGTCATAGAATTCCCTACAGTGAGGAAGCAGGCCATTTAGCCCATCAAGTCCACACTGACCCTCTGAAGAGAATCCCATCCAGATCTATCTCCCATACCTTACTCCTGTAACTCTGCATTTCCCCTGGCTAATCCACCTAGCCTACAGATAGAGCCATCTTTGGACTGTGGGAGGAAACCGGAGCACCTGGGGGAACCCCACCCAGACACGGAGAGGAAGTGCAAATTTCACACAGTCAGTCGCCTGAGGCTAGAATAGAACTAGCGTCCCTTGTGCTGTGAGGCGGCAGTGCTAACCAAAGAGCCACTATGCTGCCCTAAATCTTAAAAGTTAAATCTTATGGTAAATATTTGGAGGATTAACTGTAAATGTGTATTGAAAGATAAATACAGTTATGTTAACTGAGAAGTGTGACTTGCTCTGAACTGAATACTAATCATTGGCATTAAATGCTTGATCAACAATTGGAGTTACTTAAAAATTGCGCTGAGTTGCTTTTGATTTCAACAAATCAAATGATGGTTAAACAGAATAAACTAAGTTGCTTTTGGGCCTGATGTCACTGAGCATTTTCACTGCAGATTACTGAAGAAACGGTCTGACAGAGCAGGCAGCAAGCCCAGGAGAAATCTGCCAAATGCAGCAATATCATCATGCAGGAGGGAATGATTTTTAGCAAGTCTTTCTGGATGCCAGCCCACAGTGAACCTGAAAGGTTGACATTATTGATGCCATTAGTGATGTGAGATCTGCATTTAAGGAACAGGCAGTGCAAACACCCCAGTGAGACCCATATAAAGCACCTTGGAATATTTTACCATTTTAAAGTCACTTCATCAAGTCAAGTCACTTCCCTCCCCCATCCAACAACTTAATGCTCTTCAAACAATGAATGATCTGATCATGAATATCTACTTTGGGAAAGTTGATGAAAAGCAATAGGAATGATGCTAGTTGTACAAGAAAGAAAAACACTTGCATTTATATGGTCGCTTATAACAGCACTCAAAATTTAAAATGCTTCACAGGAAAAAAAATTACTGAAGTGCCACTTTACATGTAAAGTACACCAAACACTACACTGTAAGTTGTGCCTGGAGTGGACACAAGATAAGTAGTCATAGACGTTTTGTCATTAGTGGTAAAGTTACAAATAGTTTGTGTTATTAATCAGTTAAGAGTGTCACATAAGAAAGCAAACTAGCACTGATTCCCCACCTTAAGTTGCCCTGTGAAGATGGTACTGGGCCTTTAACTTGAACTGAATTGTTCAATGTAACAGTTTGATAGAATTCATTGGCCAGATTGTGTAAGAATGGCAGGTTTCTGTCCCTAAACGACACGAGTGACCTTGGTGGATATTTATGACACATCAAAAAATGTTTTACGATCATTTCCCTTTTACTTTCTGGACTTTTTATTGTTACAAACTGAATTTAAATTCTCAACCCTTGGTTGGAATTTGAATTCATGTTTCTGGATTGGTTCAGCATTGGTCCAGTTGCACAATTACTACACTATCAAAGTGTATTATACAGGCAAGTGTTATACAGGCAAGTGTTATACAGGCAAGTGTTATACAGGCAAGCAATGGATAAAGGGGAGTAAGGGTGACACTTTCATTTCGTTACCATGATAGTTTAAAGTATACTGGGTGCAAAGCTGGATCAAGATTGCCTTAGCTCTAATCCAGACCTTCAAATAATCCTCCTTCCATCTTTGTGTTTTAGTCGGCATCAAACTCTCACCTGTGTTTCACCAATATTTTTAATGAATTAAACACCTGATTAAATTGAACATTTAATATTCAATGTGATAATTATCCATGTTTTTCTGAATGGTAATTGAGGCACAAACATTAGCTGGAACACTCAGGCTAACTCTCCAGTGTGTGAATTCTTCTTCACAACTGGAATTTTTCAACTCAAACTTTAAAGAAAATAATCAATTGCTCACATCTCAATATTAAATTATATTTGTATTATACTTAACTTTATAAGTATAGTTTACCTTTTTATATCATTATCATACGGAAGCATTGTGTCAGTAAATATGCTCTGAAAATCACTGTGAAGTCCTGTGTGAAAGTTCTATCTCAATTCCATGTACTCACTTTTCTCCATTTCTGCCGATATCCAGATCAAATAAGGATCTATTAATATCAATTATGAGTCAATAGACTGCAGCTTCTAAACCCATGACCATTTCCATCGAGAAGAACAAGGGCAGCAGATATATGGAAACACCACCACCTTCAAATTCCCTTCCAAACACTTCGCTATCCTGATTTGCTGTTCATTCAAAGTTGCTGGGTCAAAATCGTGGAATTCCCTCCCTAAAGGGCATTGTGGATTTACCTACTGCGCATAGACTGCAGCAGTTCAAGAATGCAGCTCAGCACCACCTTCTCAAGGGCAACTAGGGATGGATACTAAATGCTGGCCAGCCAGCGACACCCATCCCCATGAATGAATAAAAAAAATTACCTGGTCTTTCACCATCTCTTCTGCAGTTTCTTCTAAACCTAGCTCATAGCATAACCTCACAAATAAAGGGCCAAACTTAAATTCCCCAAATGCCGTATTTCTGTTCTCAGAATGGTATCTGTGGATAAACAACAAGGTTGCAATTAAATGTTACTAAATTTTGCAAAATAATAGCAGTGCTTATGATCGTTATTACATTATTTCAACAACTGTCATGCCAAGTGTGGAGTAAAATACAACTGTGCTGTTCTATCTTCACAACATTAAGATTGCCTGGACATCAATGACATGGATTGATGAATTAAAATGTTAGATTAGATTCCCTACAGTGTGGAAACAGGCCCTTCGGCCCAACAAGTCCATACCGACCCTCCGAAGAGTAACCCACCCAGACCCATTTCCCTCTGACTAATGCACCTAACACTATGGGCAATTTAGCATGGCCAATTCACCTGACCTGCACATCCTTGGACTGTGGGAGGAAACCCGCACAGACACGGGGAGAATGTGCAAACTCCACACAGACAATCACCCGCCCAAGACAGGAATCAAACCCAGGTCCCTGGTGCTGTGAGGCAACAGTGCTAACCACTGAGCCACCATGCTACCCCTTGTTAGAAGACAAGTGAATAGATAACATGAGGAACAACTCTGTTCCAAACAACATTCAACTCCTCCACTTCACAATTAGAATTTGCTTCATTGTCACATGTACTTAAATGAGTACAGTGAAAAGTGTATCAGTTGCTGCTTACGGCACCACCTGATGTACAAAGGTTCCTTGTTACAGCTTCTTCAGTTACAGTTCTTAGAAAAATAGAGAAGTAAAAAATCCAGCATTGCAGATTTTAGGAATTAAATTATAAAATAGAGAAAAGAAATGGCAATGTTTGTGGGTGAACGCACAGTCCCATGATATGAAATTTAACCAGTTGTGTTAAAAATATGGCAAAATGTCAAATTGTTTTGATTTTGGGGATAGTGTGCTGGTGAACCTAATCACTGATGGGCCATTGAGTTTGTGAAAATGTCAGACAACTTGAGCATTCAAAGTAAGACACCAAAAATAAAATTCTGTAAATATTTAAATGCACGCTTCAAAATGAAATGTTTGAAGGTACCTAATATTAATGTGCAATTCAGGCAACAAATAACGTTGAAGAAAGAATTCCCCATGATGTCTGCCTAAATGATGCCACTTCACCTTTTGCTTTGTGAAAATAGTTTCTCATCCTGGAACCTCCTGGGATTTTCATTAAATTGTTGCATTGCATTAGCACATTAATGGCCCATTAAAAACTTTCCACAAATAATGAAATCGGAGATTGACAGTACAGCCTTTCTAACATTTTATAATTGATTTTGAATGCCAATCAATCCTTTTTGGCCAGAAAACAAATAATTATAAGTGTGGACTCTCACTCTGAATTGCTTTCAAAGTCATTTAAAAAAAAATTCGCATTAAAATAAACTGGACCTAGGTTTTGCTCCGTTAATCAAATTCTTCTGCAGCTCTCTTGACTTCTTTCTGTATCTGATTCTATGTGTAATGTAATTCACTCTCTATCTTACTGTTTATATCTCAATCCATAATTTTTTATTAATTAAAAGACATTTACTGTTGGTCCAGTAGTTTCTGAAGGTTTGAAATGTACTGTAGTCCTTGAAGCATTGCTTTTGCAAAATCTGAGCCAAAACGCTATCAACTTCTCCCACATTTAAATTTGCTTACCTATGTTTTCTTCAGCTCTTTAATTTTGTACTCAAACTGACATTTATTCCCATTGTACATAACTACATTTGTTGGGATTTTAAAGATCTGAATCTCTCTTTCTCTTCAACAAAAATGTATTCAACTGGATTATCCTTTAAAATTTACAGAGGAGATTTTGTAGAATGGCATCAGTTACATGAAAGTCTAGAAAAGATTAAGGGGAGATTTAAGTTCAAACCCTGAATGGTTTTCGTCAAGTAAATAAGAGGAGGCTATTCCCAAAGGCAAGTGAGTCAGTCATAGAGTCATAGAGATGTAAAGCATGGAAATAGACCCTTCGGTCCAACCTGTCCATGCAGACCCGATATCTCAACCCAATCTAGTCCCACCTGCCAGCACCCGGCCCATATCCCTCCAAACCCTTCCTATTCATATACCCATCCAAATGCCTCTTAAATGTTGTCATGACAGGACACAAATTTAAAGTATATTAAAAACAGACTGCTGGAAACTCTCAACAGGACTTGGCAGCATCTTTAGAGAGAGCTATTCTTTTGGGTCTGACTTTCCATTAGAAAGTTAACATAATTGGTAAAAGAACTAGAAGCGACACAAGAAATATATGTTGATACAGCAAGTTATTAAGAACTGCACTTGTTCCTGAAAAAGTAGTGGAAGTAGATTCAATAATACCTTTCAGAAGGGAATTGACACCTAAGAGGGAACATAATTATAGGTGGATGGCATATAAACAGGAAATGGCGCTAGCTGGATAGCGTCTTCTAAAATACATCAAAGGTTTGAAAGCCTTGTTCACTGCTGTAACATCATAAAGTTCGCATTGAACATCTGTATTGTTAGTCATTAATGGAATCTTAAATATAGTCTGTCATTACTGGAATGCAAGTTACTACTCAGTTCTAGATGATTATGATATTTTAAGTAGATCCTATCATTCTTTTTCTTCATGCCTGTTAAGCAATAGACAGACAGTGTCACATTTTAATAATTATTTCCGTATAATTAATTAATACATCTTCTTCATCTATCTTTGTATTTGGTGTTTTAAAGCATCATAGTAAAGGTTGTATCTGAGCTCCCTTCCTCCCACCTCCTCCATGGGAAGGGTTGGAGTGTGGAAATAAAAAACATTTTCACAATTCCACCATCCATACCAGCCAAAGGGCAGCTTTAATATGGCAAAAACCAAGAATTCCTGCAGCTTTGACAGGATCCTAAGAGGGGAGTACATTTCAGCAGCAGCTCTCATGTTCTGAGAGACCCAAAATGTTAACTCTGATTTCTCTCCACAGATGCTGCCAGACCTGCTGAGTTTTTCCAGCAACTTCTGTTTTTGTTTCTGATTTCACATCCACAGTTCTTTCATTTTTTTGCTCTCACTGTGGGACTGGGCTGTGGCTGGAGATAGAAAGCAGTTCAAACACATCAATTAGCAAGTACGATTACTGCTTCAGAATGGCACCTCCCATATGACCGGAGATTTCCCAGTATTCTGAGCAGTTGTCTCAAAGCATCGAAATCTAACAGATCAGCTTTTGTAGTGTTCACTGATCTTGCTGAAGGCAGACTAGCAC
Organism: Chiloscyllium plagiosum; assembly: GCF_004010195.1. Classification (NCBI taxonomy): domain Eukaryota; kingdom Metazoa; phylum Chordata; class Chondrichthyes; order Orectolobiformes; family Hemiscylliidae; genus Chiloscyllium; species Chiloscyllium plagiosum. The sequence continues at coordinate 37,555,870 of NC_057711.1, forward strand.
GGTTCGTTAATTGCACGGCTGAGGTCCTCATTCTGGAGTCGGGAAACTGTGACTGCTTCTGAGGGTTTCAGACAAACAAGGGGAGGGAAGCAGTTCTGTTTTTGCATTTGCCACTTGAAATAGTGGAATAAGTGCAGTCTGTAGGGGAACTGACTGCATCAGCATTTTGAGGGATACCCCACAATTGCACAACAATTTAAAGCACATGTTGCACCAATAACTAAAGTCTTCGGGTCAAATAGAGTCATAGAGTCATAGAGATGTACAGCGTGGAAACAGACCCTCCGGTCCAACTCGTCCAAGCCGATCAGATATCACAACTCAATCTAGTCCCACCTGCCAGCACCCGGCCCATTTCCCTCCAAACTCTTCCTATTCATATACCCATCCAAATGCCTCTTAAATGTTGTAATCGTACCAGCCTCCACCACATCCTCTGGCAGCTTATTCCATACACGTACCACCCTCTGTGTGAAAAAGTTGCACCGTAGGTCTCTTTTATATCTTTCCCCTCTCACCCTAAACCTATGCCCTCTAGTTCTGGACTCCCCCACCCCAGGGAAAAGACATTGCCTGACCAATAAAGGAAAGCATACCAAATGCCTTCTTCACTATCCTATCTACCTGCGACACCACTTTCAAGGAGCTATGAACCTGCACTCCAAGGTATCTTTGTTCAGAAACACTCCTTAGGACCTTACCATTAAGTGTATAAGTCCTACTAAGATTTGCTTTCCCAAAATGCAGCACCTCGCATTTATCTGAATTAAACTCCATCTGCCACTTCTCACCCCTTTGGCCCATCTGGTCAAGATTAGATTAGATTAGATCAGATTCGTTACAGTGTGGAAACAGGCCCTTTGGCCCCACAAGTCCACACCGAACCTCCGAAGAGTAACCCACGCAGACCCATTCCCCTACATTTACCCCTTCACCTAACACTATGGGCAATTTAGCATGGCCAATTCACCTGACTTGCACATCTTTGGACAGTGGGAGGAAACCGGAGTACCCGGAGGAAACCCACGCAGACATGGGGAAAATGCGCAAACTCCACGCAGACAGTCACCCGAGGCTGGAATCTACCTTGGACCCTGATGCTGGGAGGCAGCAGTGCTAACCACTGAACTACCGTGCCGCCCTGTGTTCAGCAACACTCCCTAGGACCTTACCATTAAGTGTGTAAGTCCTGCTAAGATTTGCTTTCCCAAAATGCAGCATTTCACATTTATCTAAATTAAACTTCATCTGCCACTTCTCAGCCCATTGGCCCATCTGATCAAGATCCCATTGTAATCTGAGGTAACCTTCTTCGTTGACAACTACACCTCCAATTTTGATGTCCACACATAACCATTGGGTACCATCCGGCTTTGGCACCATTACTATGGTGACTTCCAATCACTGTAACTCATTTCAATCATGTCGTCTTGGAGCATGCGTTCAATCTCCTTTTGAACCTGTGCCAACTTTAGAAGGTTATGCTTTTAAGAATATTGCTTCATCAGAATAACATCCCCTATATCTACATCATGGCATAATTAGGTTCATACTTCCCACTTATTTCCACATATTTCCCCATGTGATAGTAATAACTCTTTCAGATCATTCAATTTTCCTCTTGAAGGTAACTCAATACTTTATCCCAATTTTTGACAACTCCCTCATTACCAAATTTAATTTGAGGAATGTCCAATTCAGAATCCTCTGAACTTGGTTCTTCGCTGTGTGTTGTAACCAATAACATAGTTTCCTTTACTTTCCATCCCAGTCTAAATATCTTTTGAGCATATTCACAGGACACACACTGTGAGATTTCTTTCTGTCTGGAGTCCTTATTATTTAGTGCACTTCACTCAATGTCCTTTTGACTTGATAAGGTCTGCTATAGTTTGCGTTTAAAGGTTCACCTACCATCGGAAATTACCTTATCTTCGACAGCAAAATTGTAAGTTTTTGATTTTTTTTTTTGTCTGCTTCCTGTTTCATTGTATGCTGTGATACTTTTAGATACTGTCTCATCAACTCCCCTGCTCCATTTGATCATACCTTAAAATCTGACACATAGTCCAAATATGTGGTCTCTGAATTCTGACTCATCAATTTCTCCTTAATCAATTTTGGCAGTCCTCACTTCATGCCCAAAAACAAATTCAAATGGACAGAATTTGGTTGAATCATTTGACACATTTCTAATGGCAAAAAGTACAAATGGAATTCATTTATCCCAATCATAGATCCTGTTATAATCAGAGGTAACCCTCTTCGCTGTCCACTACACTTCCAATTTTGGTGTCATCTGCAAACTTACTAACCAAATCTCGTATGCTCGCATCCAAATTATTTATGTAAATGATAAAAAGTAGAGGACCCAGCACCGATCCTTGTGGCACTCCACTGGTCACAGGCCTCCAGTCTGAAAAACAACCCTCCACCACCACCCTCTGTCTTCTACCTTTGAGCCAGTTCTGTATCCAAATGGCTAGTTCTCCCTGTATTCAGTGAGATCCAACCTTGCTAATCAGTCTCCCATGGGGATGATTATCGAATGCTTTACTAAAGTCCATTATAGATCACATCTACTGCTCTGCCCTCATCAATCCTCTTTGTTACTTCCTCAAAAAACTCAATCAAGTTTGTGAGATGATTTCCCACGCACATAGCTATGTTGACTATCCCTAATCAGTCCTTGCCTTTCCAAATACATGTACATCCTGTCCCTCAGGATTCCCTCCAACAACTTGCCCACCACCGATGTCAGGCTCACTGGTCTATAGTTCCCTGGCTTGTCTTTACCACCCTTCTTCAACAGTGGCACCACGTTAGCCAACCTCCAGTCTTCTGGCACCTCACCTGTGCCTATCAATGTTAACGTTAATGTTTATTTTAAAATCAGACTACACACCATGACACATCCATTTAGTCAATGAAATGATATGTACACAGCATCTTACACTCAGGAACACATTTAAGCAGTACTGAGTGTATCAGGAAATAAATGGGACATATAATTCTTAGACATTCCATTGTAGCCAGAGCTGCATTTGTTGAGCTCAAAGTAATTTGTGTTTTGTCTATCAGTGAAATGATAAATCTATTTAAACCCCAGGCAAGGTTATCAATTGTAGCTCATAGCAGAGAAAATGATATATGTTTCCACAGTTAATTATTGTATTATTTAATATACACAATTATAACCTTCCATGATACCAGCATTGAAGCGATAAAAGGTCGAATGAAATAAATTTACTTCTACTAAAACCAAACTTACTGGAATAAAATCAGAAAATGCTGAATATATTTAAATATCAAAGAATCTATGAAGGGTGAAACACATCTAGTGATTCACATTGATGCGTTTTGGCAAGCAGTGATAGATCTGAGGCATTCACTCTGTCCTCATAGATGCTCCCTGACCTGCTGAGTATTTTTCACACTTTCTAAAATGTAATTCTAAGTCTGTTTTATATCAGAGCATTGGTTAGAAGTTATACTAGAAAGTATATTGCTTTGACCTATGCATGGAAATTAGATATGGAACCGAATAAAAACTATTAATCTTAATTAGGACCAGAGATTCAGATTTATGGAATTAATGACATTTTTTTAAAAAATTGACATACCTGTAAATTAGATTCTTTGCTACTTCGACGTCTGATGGCGTTTGGCACAAATGTAATAACATTTTTAAATCGTCCTTGAGGATCAACTCATTCTTTCTTAGCTTCTCCTCGATGTTGTTGAAATATTGTTCTGCACAGTTAAAAAAGTTCCAGTTTTTAAAAAGTAAATGATAATAAAAATGTCTAAACGTTTACCTGATTTTCAAAATAAAATTATACCTTCAGTATTTCAGACAGAAAATTCTCAAGCCTTCACTTCAATATGTAAAATGCAGAAAAAAACTGCCAGATTTTGAATGCTACTGGCTGTATTTGAAGTAAAAGCAATAAAACAGAACAAAGAAGTGGCTGATGAACTAAATTGAATCTATATTTTGGTTCTGGCTTCACGAAGGTGGACACAAATAACATAATAGAAATAATGGGGAACACAGGGTTTGGTGAGAGGGACGAACTGAAACAAAAAGTACATTGCCCCTTCACAAAAAAATAAAAATCAATAACTCAGAACTTATTTTTAAACAGGCTTCTGTGATCTGGCAGATCAGTTCCACATGAAACTCTGTTTCCTAAAGTACTTTTACTCAGGAAAAGACAATGAAAAAACTGATAGGAGTATAACATACCTCTACTAACGTACATCTGATTGGCAATTGCAACCTTCTTCTGTTGGAACTCCATCAAACGAATCACATTGTCAGAAAGTAAATACCGTTTCACTGCAAATTTACAATGAAATCAGATTTAAATTTTATATTAAGAGAATACACTGCTTGTCATTACAGATCATGTTGTATTTAGATTTTCTCTTAATTATGGAAACATTTGTGAAAAATGTATCTTCCTCAATTTCCCTCTCTGCAGATGCTCCCTGACATGCTGTCATTTTAGCAGTTTGTTTATAATTCAGAATTCCTTTTTTTTTGCATTTTATCCTGAGACAGGATTAAATACTTGCATAACGTATTTATTCTGAAATTAGCACAAGTGAGTGTGGTGTTCAGGATTCCAGTAGCTAAGAACGTTCACATTTTAAACTTGAATGGCTGGTTTCCAGCTATTTAATGCCTTTAGCTAATAAACCATTGAGTATTATTAGAGTCACAGTAACTTAATTAAAACAATCATGTACAGTCTTCTTGTTCCTTAGAGTCATAGAGATGTACAGCACGGAAACAGACCCTTTGGTCCAACTCGTCCATGCCAACCAGACAATATTCAATCACAAAATGGTCTCTAATTCCTTGCTTGAATTGCCCTATTTTCCATCTATATTCACAACCAGAAATGATATCACCCACCTTAATAGATCAAGGCACATAAATAGAAAGTAGGACATAACACCAGCGCTTAACCAGAGACTCACTGATAATGTTAGCTAGCATGGTGATGAAACATCTCAAAACAAACCTTCCAGCTTAGCGAGCAAACTTCAACCTGAAAGGGGGAAACCATTAGAGTGTATGGATTTCCAGAAGGCTTTCAATAAGGTGCTACATGTAAAGTTCCTGCACAAAACAGGAAGTTGGGGGTGAATTTGGATTGAAGATAGGTTAACACACAGAATACAGAAAGTTAGGATTAATGGGTCTTTTCAGGTTGGAAAGACATAACTGGGTGTTCTTGTGTATGAAACACTTCCCTCACAGGTCTGTTAGGTGGCACGGTATTGAATGTCTTTTGGAAGTCCACGTACAATACATCAGTTAAAATGCCTAGTCTCCACTTGGGCCTCTGTCCCCACAAACTTTTTTTTCACCTCAACAAGGGCCTAATGTTTGCATCATCCATGAATCCAGGGAAGATTGGAAGACATACCGCTGCTCCTCTGTCTCATCATCTTAGTATTGCCAGTGCCTCTGCAATTTCCATTCTTATTACCTTCAATATCATTGGATGCATTTCATCTGATCCTAGTGCCTTATCAACTTTACATACTGACTTGCATGTTACAAACCCACCTCTTTATCAATTTAAACCCTTTCAGGTGGCTATGTTTTGTTCTTTGTCATCATGACCTGGGCTCCATCTGCCTTGTAAGTATTCATTTAATACCTCAGCCATTTAGAATACTTCTTAAATATTTTGATGGATACTGCCTCTATCACCCTTTTAGAACTCAGTTCCAGATATCCATCACCCTTTGGTGGATATTCTTTTTCCCTTAAATCCCCTCTAAACCTGCTACATTTTAATCTTAAAACTGTTGCCCCAGTTAGTGTCCCGTCTCTAAGGATAAACCCTTCCTCATAACTTTGTTCATTCAATCAGACCCCCTCAGCCTTCTATACTCTAAGCAACCCCAGCCTCTATCCTTAGCTAAATTGCTCCAGCCCAGGGCACATCTTTTACGAAGGCCGACCATTTGGATGCACCTCAGATGTTGGTCATGAGAAGATCTACATTTGTCTGCTATACTGTGCCTTCATGTACAATAGCTGTAGAATAAAATATAAAAACTCAAAACCCATTCTTGTGAATCTCACCCGCACTCGTTTTGGTGCAATCACATCCTTCCTAGTATGGTGACCATTACTGCACCAAGTATTCCAGCTGTGACCTAACTAACATTATAGACAGCTCAATCATAATTGTATTCAATGCCTCGACTAATCTTATGACATTGCCAGTAAACTATCTTCTAATAAGGTGCAGCTTCGAACATGAACATTGAGATCATTGTTCCATCTACCTTTCATCTAACATTAATATTTCAATGGTATCTCGGACTTTAAATATTGGCTAAAGAAAGGCTTTTTTTTTGTATTCCAAACCTTGAAAAGAGCTGTTTAAACATAGGACCTGTGGTTAAATACAGGAGTAAAACAGATAAAGATCTAAAAGGTCTCTAACACAGTGTTCCTTCTCCAGGTGACATCGTGATTCTTATTTATGGTTTATTGAAGAGAACAGTTGTTCAACTTGTTATGACTAGAATCTTACCAATACTCGATCAAGGAGCAATTCATTTATTAATAACTAGAGAAGCGTTTTGTATTTTGTTTACTTTTCTCATTTTAAAAATAGTCTGCCAAGCAACTGCAAGAAATGCACTCGCTAAAAGGCATTGTGCACACTTCTCACTTTTCAAATTCCTTCACGTGAACTTTGAAATCAGTGCAGCTTGGGAGAAGCTGCAAATACAATGCTCCTCTTTAAAAGGTTAAAAATCACAACACCAAGTTATAGTCCAACAAGTTTAATTGGAAGCACTAGCTTTCGGAGCGCTGCTGATGAAGGAGCGTCGCTCTGAAAGCTAGTGTGCTTCAAACTAAACCTGTTGGACTATAACCTGGTGTTGTGTGATTTTTAACTTTGTACACCCCACTCCAACACCGGCGTCTACAAATCATCATCTCTTTAAAGGGACTGCGCAGTGGGCTATTGCCCTGTCATTGTGAGCACTTAAGTTCCATTCTCTCTTCATTCGATCAAGACTGAAACGGTGAGGCTTCTTCAGTCATTCACCGAGGATACACATGTTCCTTGTACAAGTATCCCCCAAGTCGCTTTGTGCTGCAACTTTCTGCAGTTACTATATATCCTCACTCACTCACTCCCTCCCTCCCTCCCTAACTATGAACACTCATGTCCCCTCTTCTGTAAAGAACTGAGACACATACTCAAGTCCATGTCCCATCTCCCCTAAAGCACTGAAAGACATTCATACTCATGTCCCATCTCCCCTAAAGCACTGAGAGACACACCCATGTCCCTGTCCCTCTCCCATAAGGCGCCGATGCTCCACTCACCCCAACGCCAGCAGTCGCGGGCTTTATACTGATAGTGGAACGTGCCGCCTCTAACATTCTGAAACAGAATGCCGAGGCCCCGCGTCACAATCACCGCCATTCCACCCGGGCACTACCACCAGGGACCGGGGAGGAGTCGTTTACAAACGTATCGAAGGAGTCAAATCAGCACAGGCCTGGATAAAGAGCTTAATTTTTTTTGTCAAAATGTATGATAGCTCAAAACATGCTCTTTGGGAAAAAAAATGAAACTTCGGTATATTTATTGTAGATATTAGACGCCTCCCGGCCCAGACCTGTTTTCGTACATTCCAAGATGGCAGCCTCCTTGTTGCGGCAAAGTGCGAGGCTGATCGGAGCGAGAGGCGGCGGTGGCGCGGCAGGTAGTGAGCGCGCGCCCGGGGGTCGTTGTTCGACTTTGATAGCGCGCGCGCGCCCGGGGGTCGTTGTTCGACTTTGATAGCGCACTCGTGCGCCCGGGGTCGATGGCAGGTCGTGACAGCGCGCGCCCGGGGGTCGATGGCAGGTCGTGATAGCGCGCGCCCGGAGGTTGATGACAGGTAGTGAGCGCGCGCGCGCCCGGGGTCAATGGCAGGTAGTGATAGCGCGCGCCCGGGGGTTGATGGCAGGTAGTGATAGCGCGCGCCCGGGGGTCGATAGCAGATAGTATAGCGCGCCCGCCCAGGTCGATGGAAGGTAGTGAGCGCGCGAGCGCGCGCTGGTTTGCCTGGGGCCCCTCTCTCCATGGTTACTGCCAGAGCTGCCCAGTTTCTCCAGCATTCTCTCCTCTTAGCCCAAATTTTACTGGACCTTCGTGTCCTGGTTCAGGTTGGTCTGACAGCGATTTGATTTGCAAGTTAAAAACAGCTCTTCGGAGATACATGGAGACTTTTTGTCCTAAACTACCACATGCTTGGGATGTGCACGTTGGTTCTCCCATTTCCTGTTTGATGGCAGAATATAACGTTGGTCTAGATCAGAGTGGTGCTGGAAAAGCACAGCAGGTCAGCCAGCATCCGAGGAGCAGGAAAATCGACATTTCGGGCAAAAGCCCTCTATTCTTGATGAAGGGCTTTTGCACGAAACGTCGATTTTCCTGCTTCTCGGATGCTGCCTGACCTGCTGCGCTTTTCCAGCACCACTCTAATCTAGTCTCTGGTTTCCAGCATCTGCAGTCCTTGGTTTTACCGAGAACATAACAAATGCCGGAGGAAAGATCACAGAAGCGCTTCACAGGAGGCTCCCAAGCACTGAGGATGTCACCTAGACAGGGGACGAAACGTCTGCAACACAAATTCCCAGCTCGCTGAACAGAACCACAAGAACATAACGTTGGGTAACTGTAAGGGTGGATTGGTTTAAAAAAATTGCATGGTGAATAGATTGTAGTCCAATGTCCAGCAATCTTAGACAACTAGGAATGTAGTAGATAAATAAAAACAGAAAGTGTTCAGCAGCTCTGGCAGCATCTGCAAATTCTCTGAATAGAGAAACAGTTAACGTTTCCAATCTGTGAACAGGTTTGTTAACAATATTTCCAGCATTTCTTTTTATTTCAGACTTGCAGCATCAGTACGAGTTTGTTTTTGTAAACATGATTAATCAAAGTTGTGCTTAGACCTTTATGTACAGAAGACGGTCTTGGTTGAAATAACGACTCACATCTTTATTAATGTACTATTGGGATACTTGAACGAGTGGAATAGATTAGGATGGTATCCTGTATTCCATGTGACACCACAACATCAAACTCTCGAGAGACAACAGAATTGCTGTATGGAACTTTGTGATTGTAGGCTTATTAGGATCCAGATGAAGCACCAAAAGCTCTTGCATTTCCCCTATGAATGTAAAGATACAAATTTAAGTGGTAACAACTTAATTCAGTAGATTATAATGTGGGAGATTTCGTGACAGGGCTATCACATCAGAGTCAGTGCCAGTCACTTGCTCCAATTTGAAATGTGGGCAAAGATCTTTGGTGCTCTATAGTGACAACTGCACTTGTTTAAACCTCCGTACATCTGATAATGTACACCAGCAGATATACAGCGGTACCTCTCCTTGGCTCATGAGTGTCACCTGACATTATGCAATGTCCAGTTTACCACTGGTGATCTTCCTCTATTTACAATCTGCCTTTTGGTGATATCATCCAAACGTGCACTGAATACACATACAACTATTTGCAATCCATTAAATGCATCTGTTGTCAGACTACTTATCCAATATCTACTTAAACGCACAATTTCTTCCACTTAAACGTTGACAAAACTGAGGCTATTGCCTTTGTACCCTGCCACAACCTCTATTTCCTCAACACTAATTTCTTTCTCTTCATTAGCTTGAAGATACTTTGTAATCATCCTGCTTTTAGATGTTGTTACACACTTCTGAAGGAAGTGAGACTTGAATCTGAGTCTTCTGGCTCAGAGGTAGAGACATTACCATTGCACCACAAGAACTCAAGCATTAGCTTGAAACTGAGCACTTGTAATTTTGACATCCTAATGGCCTTTGCTGAGCTCCTTACCCTAAATGTCCATCCCATATCCCTATCATTACCGAGGTTGAGGTCTAAATTTTTTCAGATTCATGTGGCACCTGACTTGGGATGTTATTGTACAAATAAAAGGAAGCTAATTTGACCGTTGGAGGTCTGAAACTGTTTAGATGGTCTGTAAAATTCTCCAAGAGTTATTTTATTTTTAAAGTGAGATTTCAGATTATTAAAATAGCTGCTCCCATTTTGGCTGCAGAGAAAATATTATTTGTGACTACCAAGAAGTAGTAGGCTTTTTTTTTTAAGATTAGATACCCTAGAGTATGGAAACAGGCCCTTTGGCCCAACGAGTCCACACCAGCCCTCCGAAGAGCAACCCACCCAAACCCATTCCCCTATACTTACCCCTGACTAATGCATCTAATACTATGGGCAATTTAGCACAGCCAATTCACCTGGACTGTGAGAGGAAACCCACGCAGACAAGGGGAGAATGTACAAACTCCACTCAGACAGTCGCCCAAGGCACAGATTGAACCTGGGTCCCTGGCTCTGTGAGGCAGCAGTGCTAACCACTGAGCCATCCTGCTGCCCTAATTAAGCTGAGATTTAATACACTTTAATATTATTGCATAACAAGACAGTGATGTCAAAACATTTTTATATTTCTCATCTCAAAGGGTGATAACTAAAAATGTAAAATTAAAGTAGTATGGCATGAATGTTGATCGTATATGTACACGATAACTGCAATGAGTACGCGAGAACCTGCAGTAGACCGAGAATCATAAGATTGAGTCATTTAAAAAGGAAGAATGATGCAAAATATAATCCTTTTTAATAGCATTGACCCAGTCACAGAACTGATTTTGTATTTCTTCAGACAGAGTTTGGATTCACCTGCTGCTATGTGGATTTAGGAGCAGGCAATTTGCCCCTCCAGCCTGTTGGAGGGCTGATCTGATTATGCATTCTACTGCACGTTCTAACCTATTTTGAGTTTTGACAGTGTGATTTGATGTAATAAGAAGGAAGGCCACTCATTTAAGAACTATTCTAAAATTCCATAGCCATAAGGAGACTTAATGAATTTGCCATTTTATTTTGGAAAAGGGTTGCATGTATGAAGAAATTACTGAGGACATAATTAGGAGAAAAGATTCTGTCCAAATTTAGTTGTGGGAGGATCTGTTTTGGATTGCAAAGCATGAAATTAATCTAAACACAATGAAGAACTTTGCACAGACATTTAAACCACCCAAGGATTTTGCCTTTTGCTGTAGAATTGCATGGCCGCAGATTGGGGGTGGAGGGGAAGAGAGATGGCAGGATGAAGAAGATTTTATTTGCTGGTTGTACCTCATTTGGAAACCATAGACATGGTGGACCAGCCAGTTTTCTCATTTGTTTTATGACTGTAAACGTAATTTGTTCGTACTTTTCTTCCAGTAACAAAAAGGTGCCTGCTCTCTGCAGCTTATTTAGATAGTCAGAAATGGGACCAGAGACAGAAAGACCCTCAAAATCTGGGTAAGTGGAAAACCTTTAAGATGTAACTTTCAGCTTTTGAAGGTTATTTCTTTTGTAAGTAAGTATTTGTATTTGTGTATAAATTTTGGAAAAGACCCCCCGCCATTCTTATAATTACATACCATTCAATGGGTATTCTGTATTCAAACCCCACATTTATAGTTAATTCTTCAGTATTATGGTTGTCATCTAATTAGTGCAGAAACAATGAGAAGCTCTGATGTGGCTTAGCTTTATTTCTCTGTTGCAGGCCTAAAAAAAGTGGTAGTAGGAAAGCATTTGGAAAGCAGAACAAACTAGCTTGAAACAGAGTGTAGAATGAAAAACCCCAGAAAAAGCATATGCAGGCTGGAGGAAAATAAAAAAAAAAATAATGATTTTATAAGTAGACACAAATGTATTTCCAAACATCTGGTATTGTTAAAGTACTTTGCTGGAGTTCCAATTGTTTGGAAAATAATATTCAAAACATTTGTATCTTTTGGCTGCCACATACTTTGATGATATGTAATGAGGTAGTTACCTATTGTTTTTCTCCTCATAGATTATTCCCCCCCCCAGGATGTGAAACACGTTGTTCATTTTCTCAAAAAAAGGGGATGGCTGGGCCAGCATTTCCTGCACATCCTTTGTTGCCTTTGTGAGTTTGGTGGTTTGCTGCTTTCTTGACCTGTTGCAGTCGATTTGGTGCAGTTACATTCACAACGCTGTTAGGGAAGGAATCCAGAATTTTGGTCCAGCAACAGTGAAGGAACAGCGATATATTTCCAAGTCTGAATATTTGGATGGGAAACTGCAGGTGGTGGTGTTCCCATGTACCTGCTGCCCATGTCTTTCCAGATGGTAGTGGTTATGGGTTTGGAAGGTGCTATCAAAGGAGCTTTGATGAATATCTGCAGCGCAGTTTTAGATGGTACACTTTGCTGATCTGGATTTGTGTCTTGTAGATGATAGGCAAACCTTGGGGACTCAGGAGGGGAGTTACTCACTTTAAGATTCCTAACCTCTAACCTTGTCTTATAGCCGCAATATTTATATGGCTAGTCCAGTTAAATTTATGGTCATTGGTAACCCTGATGATGTTGATAATGGGGGTTCCAGTGATGGTGATATCATTGTCTGTCAAGGAGTGCTGGTTAGATTCTCTCTTGTTGGAAATGGCTATTAACTGGCATTTGTGTGGCAGTTAATCCTTTGCCTTGTAAAGTGGAGTTATTTTTCCCATTGTATCCACAGTGATTGGGCTGATGGTGACATGGAAATAACATTTTTAAAAATCTTTTCATAAAACTATGAAGTAAGACATCTTGCAGAAGGGCTGTAAAATATATCATTTTTGTCCTGTAAACAAAATAATTAATTCCATCCACTTCCTTATTTGTCATTGCTTCAGTATCCTTGTTCCAGGAGTGTCAAAATTTGTGCTGTCATGTTTCGCCCAAAGCCAGAAAGAATCTGATTCCTCCTCACTGGAAAAAGACAGAAACTGAAAAATGTTTTTTTAAGAATGGCATCATATTTTGTAATTTCTAAAGGAGTAATTGCAATGAAAATTTGTTATTAAAAATCTTTTTATGGGGAATAAAATGTATGTATTGTAGAAATTTCACATGGAATATTATTTAAATTTGATGCATAAGTTGTTTTGTGAGAATTTAGAGGTTGTAAGGTTGATGCTCATTATGGAACTGTCACATGGGAAATTTATGTGAAAAGATTACTTCTGGCAGTAGCATTAATATTGCTTCTATAAGCAAAAACGCATTGTCGATATATCGGATGCTATTTTATGTGCCTGTAAATCTGCCAGAGGGTAAACTCCTTTCAAACACAATTCGTTTCCAATTACACTTTACATCTGTGCATTACAAGTAATTTACTGAGTCTTGTTCATTCCAGCTCAAGTGATTTTGAATTTGTATGAGTCAGGAGGCAGAAAGTAGGCAATTATTTTCTGAGGGCCAATACAATTGACTTAATTAAGTTTTTCTTTTAAATCTTGCATTTGTCCCACAATTTAATAAGCAAGGCACACCTTTGGAGTGCTGGCTGGTTCAGTAGAATGACAACAGTAATTTGAACAATTTTCAGAAATAATGAGAAGCAAATTGTGCTTTAATGGCAGATTAGTAGAAACTGAAACCTTGAGGTTCCAGAGTAAAGGGAGATTTCTTGCACTTTAAGGAATATTATTCTGAAAGCAGATGTATTTTTTTGTGTATCCTGGATAACATGGTTATAGTGTCTATTGTGGATATCTATCAGATTTCCTTGTCCTAGTAATTTGTTTTTTTTAAATTTCCAGTTACTTTTTGATTGTGATTATTTACCAAATTTTTCTCTAAAATATTCATTGAAAACAGAGAGGAAGGTGTTTGATCAATTTAGTTTGAATTAAGTTAAATTAAATCAGCTTTAATTTCTAGTGAATTATCATGCATTCAGCAGTAGAAAAAGTCATTGAGATTGCCTCAAGCCTGTTCAGGTAGCATTACACCATTCAGACAGGCAATCTTGGCATTTAAAAATCTACAGCTGCTGTTCTTCCTTTACAGATTCCACTTTTTCATTTTATCTTCTCTCTCTTACGCACTCAGCCTGACTGCTGCCTCTCACCTCCATCCAGCTGCTTTACATACCTCAATCATTGTTCATCTTGGGTTCTGCACCATTATTTGACTCTCACGTTGACTCCTCTGTCACTCCTCTGTCTTTCTTAAAGTACTGCAGCACCTTGAATCTTACTTTCCTCTCCAAAGTCTTGAACATGTTGTCACCTTCCAAATGTGTGCTCACGACTTTCACAATACCATGCTCACTTGTCTTCAGTCAGATTTCTCTTCCTATAAGAGCTAGGAAAAAAATGACACCTCTGTGACCCTGGTGGACTATCTCACCTAATCCTTTTCATGTGTTTGGAGTGTTCAAAATCCTTTTTTGCTCCTGTATTCTTCAGCTGAGTGGAACTGGCCTGCCGAGTTCTATTCTTATCTATCCAGATGGAAACACTGAATCACCTGCACTGGCTTCTTTTCCCACCTCCACACTATTATTTCTGGCCCCTTCCTACTTCTGCATTTATATTTAGTCTCTAGGCATCAGATGGTATTTAATGAAATCAACTGGTATTGTGATCCCACATTGCCTCCTTCTGGGAAGGTTCACCCTGCCCCCTTTATCCCCCCTCCCTTTATCCCCCCTCCCCCTAATTAAGTACCAATTAGGGTCTTAACTGAGCTGTGGTGTGCCTTATCCTTGATCAACAAAATGGCCCGAAGGCTTGTAGCAATGAGTGAAAGCTGCCAGGGATACGCTGACTGGATCATCAAGGCTATTGATGAATCATGATGGATTGGAGGTCGTGGGATTGGGGCCTGGGGGCGCTGGTCAGTGCTGGGCCTATTCTTCCCTGTTCCTCCATTATGTACTGAGTTCCTTTGAATGAGGGACTCCTTATTTCCCACAACACTCTAAAAGCCAGTGTTCCTACGTGGCAAGTCCCTGACAGCCACTAGGTGAATACCAGTGATAGTGTGAAGACCCTATTGGCGGTCAGTAATTGCCTCCTTAAGGGTCTCTATTGGCTCATGGCCAAGAGGCTGGTCAAAGGACTTCTCCTCCAGATTTGATTAGGACAGAGTCTGGAATGCAGTGGGTACCCCACACGTTACTCTCCCACTTGGTTAAATGTATCATCCTCATCAACTTCACTTTGAGGGAAGGTATTAACTTCCATTCATCATCTGTAAACGTGGCGTTAGATTCCACATATAAACACCCAGATCTATTGCACCCAACATCTATCAACCCCTCCCTTTTATGATGGTACTCTGGCTTTAAGAGTGTTGTCCTGGTTTTCGTTTGAACATAGGTTTTAAGACAGAGGTGTGAGCTGTCTATTTGAATCCAGTAAACAGCTTGGGAGGTTTTTGGTTTTTTTTTTAAGTTGGAACAGTAAAGTTTAAAGCAGCCTGAATGGGTGGGGTCAAGGTCCCATAGAACCAGAAGTTTTAGTTTTAGCTTTCAGTAGCAGTTGCTGCTGGAGTCTTGAAGCCAGATGTGGAAGCTGTTTTTCCTCTCCCTTATGCAGTTAAAAGCTGTTCCTGCTGCTAGAATTGAATGTGAAACAACCTATTTTACTGAAGGTGCAGATAAGATTTACAAGGATGTTACCTGGACTGGAGGGTTTGATTTATAAGGTGAGGCTGGATAGCTGGAACTTTTTTTTTGCACTGGTGTGTGGGCTGCTCAATGATGACTTTCTAGAAGTTTATAGGTAATGTGAATAACAAACGTCTTTCCCCTAGGATTGTGGAGTTCAAAATTAGAGGGCATAATTTTAAGGTGAGAGGATAAAGATTTAAAAGGGACCTTTGGACAACTTTTTCATGCAGAGGCTTGTTCATACGTGGAACGAATTGTCAGAGGAAGTGATAGATGCAGCTACAGTTACAACATTTAAAAGACATTTGAACAGGTACATTTAGAAGGATATGGGCCAAATGCAGGCAATTTGGATTGGTTTAGTTTGGGAAACTTGATCAGTATGAACAAGTTGGACCGCAGGGTCTGTTTTTATGCTGAATGACATTATGAATTTGTCTTTGCCAAGGGTGAATTTATGAGATGTTGCTATCTTGGAACCGTTAATTAGTTTATGTGGATATTATTTTGTTAAGAATTTCAATACCGTTAGTGTTAAGCCAATTCTTTTGTTTTAATTTTGTCTGTATTTTAAATGTAGTGTAAAAATCAAGTGTGTTTTGCTTAAAGTTGATAGTTTGACAACTCAACTTGCAACGTCTGGCAATTACTTTAAAATAAGGAAATGATAGGGTCTGGACTCTTGTCTTAATATATTTTGGTTGGGTCCATAACACTTACCTCTGACTTTCAACAGTGCTTGTCTGACATCAGTGTTGAATGCACAGCAGCAGTTTATGGCAGACGGGATTCCATTCCAGGAATTCCATTCTCGTTCCTGGCACTGGGAAGGGATAAGATTGCAAAATAGTGAACTGACACTCTGTAATCCTGACCTGACTGGTTCTGTTGCTGCTGTAGGCACCTCCTGTTCCCCCTACAATTTTCATGGAGTTAGGTCAAGATCTTGGGAAAATATTTCATAGGTACTCAGAGGAGTTGTGAAAAGCAGCATGGATTTGGAAACTGATTGAAATGTATGTTTGAAAGGTCTTATCCATATCCATATTCTCCTTCCATTGCCCCTATAATCCTTCCATATCCTTCCTTTCCCATTACCCCTTTTATGGTTTCCTGCATCCTACTCACTTACCCACAAATTCCTGCTGAAATAATCCAATAGGAAGTCTTGGAACTCAGCCAAGCATTTATAAAGCCATTTGTGAACTCTATCAACTGAAATAAATAGCTAGACATCTATTTTTCTGATATGACTCACTATTTGATTAGCTCTGCAGGAGATCTGTTTTCACAGATTGAAGTGGATTGTATGCTTTGACTTAGTAATTATTTAATTAGTAAAAATAGGTACTCTTAACTTTATTTTTGAGCTGAACTGAAAGCATTACATCAGCTTTTTTCCAAATAGTATTTTATACAGTTTTAATATAATCTCTCTAGTTTTGCATTCAATAGCTTGGCTAATTAAGAAAAGCTCCAATATGCTTTCTTTCTCACCTTCTCTACCTGGTCTGCTGGCTTCAGGGATCTATCGATTCCAAGGTCTTTCTGTTCTACTATATTTGGCAGTACCCTACAATTTATTGTGTATTTCTTTATCTTCATTGCTGTCCCCAAATGCATTACTCCTCACTTGTTCAGATTGAATTCCATTTGTCACATATCTATCATGTTGAGGCCGTGCAGGACATTAGTTAGGCCACTTTTGAAATACTGTAAATTGATTCTGGAGTCCCACCTATAGGAACTTTAGGTGAAACTTTAAAGAGTTCAAAAGAGATTTACAAGGATGTTGCCATGGTTGGAGGGTTTTGAGCTATTGGGAGAGGCTGAATATGCTGGGGCTATTTTCCCTGGAGGCTGAAGGGTGACTTTGTGGAGGTTGAAAAAGTCGTGAGGGGCATAGACAGGGTGAATAGCTAAGGTCTTTTTCGCAGGGTCGTGGAGTCCAAAGCTAGAGGGCATAGGTTTAAGGGGAAAGATATAAAAGGGACCTAAAGGGCAATGTTTTCATGCAGAGAGTGGTGCGTGTATAGAATGAACTGCCAGAAGTGGTGGAGGTTGGTACAATTACAACATATAAAATGCATTGGGTGGGTATATGAAAAGGAAGGGTTTAAAGGGATATGGGCCAAATGCTGGCAAATGGGACTAGATTAATTTGGACTATCTGGTGAGCTTGGAGGAGTTGGACTGAAGCTGTATAACTCAATGATGGTATGAGCTGTCCAGTCCATCGATATCTTCCTATGTTCTACAACGTTTACTATAAATAACATGGAGGAGTCAAGGGTGTACCGCTGGAAAAGCACAGCAGGTCAGGCAGCATCCGAGGAGCAGGAGAATCGACGTTTCGGGCATTAGCCCTTCATCAGGGATTAGCAGGAATATAAACAACATGACCAATTACTATATGACCTTAAAACTTCTTAATTTTAATACTTACATTTAATCATTAATATTTATCACTAAAAGCAATGGAAAAGGTACTGAGCCCAGGAAATCTCTTCCAGTCATAAAAAAAATCCATTGACCATTACCCTTAGCTTCTAAGTTGTCACTTGCGTTTGGATCTCCTGAGTTATTACTTTTCTGACCACTCTGTTTCTTTTGGGACCTTGTCAGAGGATTTGCAAGAATCCATTACACTACATAAAACACACTATCCTCATTGGTCATCGTGTCACTTCTTCAAAAAAACTCAATTAAATTAGTCAGACATGACCTTGCTTTAACAAATCTCTGGTAACTGCCCTTGTTTAATCCATGCCTTTCAAAACAACAGTTATCTATCTTCCTCAATATTTTTTCTAATAATTATCCCACCCTGAAGGTTGTGCTGACTGGCCTGGAATTACTCAGTCTATTCTGTTAGCCTTTATTTTAGAAAAGAATGGTTCAATGTTAGCCATCCTCCCGTCCTCTGGCATCATGCCTGTGCCCTGAGAGTATTGAATAATGGTAGTCAGAGCCTTTCTTCCTTTGCCTCTTTCAATGGCTGCTGATAACTTCATCCAAGCCTTACAATTTGTTTATTTTCAAAGATGCTAAACTCCTCAATATCTCCTCGTTCACTATCTTTATCCCGTCAATGTTGTAAACTCCTCCTTCTGAACTGGAGCGTCTATGTTATATCCTTTTTTAGTGCCGACACATGCAAAGTACTCGTTAAGAACTATTTCCTTGTCTTCTGCCTTCACATTTGAACACTCTCCATTTGGCCCCATTGTTTCCTTAGATATCCTGATGTACTCATAAAGTATTTTTGACTTGGCAATATTTATTTATACTCTCTTTGCTTTAAATTTCCATTTTCGTTTCACTCCTGCACCTTCTGTAGCTCTCTAGGCTTTTGGCCATTCAGCTCACCTACGCAATCACTTTATGATCTGTATGAGATGCCTTCTACTCTTCTTCATTGAACTTAATCGGTTTAACTTCTATCTGTTCCTAGTATGCTTACTCAGTTACCCCTTGAATATTGATGAATTCCATGGTTACTCACTGAATGCATTTCACATTTTGAAATTGCATTGGTTCAAACAAATGTTCCCATTACAATTTTGCTACCAATATGTGAAGTAATGCCTGTAAATACATTATCTTTGGAGCTTTCTGTACAGTGTGGAAGCAGGCTATTTGGCCATTGAGTATCCATGACCTTCCGTAGAACATTCCACCCAGATCCAACGCCCACTCCATCACTCTAACCCTGCATTTCCCACAGCTAATCTACCTATCCAGCACATCCCTAGATATTATGGGCAATTTGGCATGGCGAGTCCACCCAACTTGCACTTTGAAGAAACTGGAGCACCAGATGGAAACCCACTCAGACATGGAGAGAATGTGTAAACTCCACACAGACAGTCGCCTGAGGATGGAATCGAACCCAGGCACTACGAGCCACCAAGCTGGCCCATATCTTCAGACTTCATATTGTTACTTGCCTTTTTGGTTTTGGACTGATTGTTCAGTCTGTGTGCTGATTGTTGTAAGTAGAAATTATGCCTTACCCATGGGGAGCAGAAATGAAAGAGTGAGCAAGATTCTTGGCTGGTATTGGGAGCAAGCATGGAGTCAGGAAAAATTTGCATTGCTGGCTAGGATACAGATTTGCCACATAAACCCATTCCTGAGTGACCTCAGGCAAGGTTCCAGAGGACTGGAGGAGGCCTGCATTGTTCCTTTGTTTAAGAAGGAAATCAGATAAGCCAGGTAATTACAGGCCAGTGAGCATGACGTCACTGGTGGAGAAGCTGTTGGAGAAGATACTGAGAGACAGGATTTATTCACATTTGGAAGCAAATGGACTTGCTAGTGATGGGTAACGAGGATTTGTCTGGAGAAGATCATGTCTCACCAACTTGATTGAGGTTTTTGAAGACGTGACAAAAATGATTGAGGGAAAGGCAATTTGTTATCCACATGGACTTTTGTACACATTTGATAATGTACTTCATAACAGGCTGGTGCAGAAGGTAAAGTCTCGTGGGATCAGGGGTGAGCTGGCTAGATAAATACGAAACTGGCTTGGTCATAGAAGACAGAGTAGTGTTGGAAAAACTCAGCAAGTCTGGCGGCATCTATGGAGAGAAATCAGAGTTAATGTTTCGAGTCTAGTGACCCTTCGTCAGAACTTTAGTAGCAGTAGGACAGTGCTTTTCAGAATGGAGATCAGTAACTAGTGATGTTCCGCAGGGATCAGTGCTTGGGCCATTTTTGTATATTGTGTATATATACATGATCTGGAAGAAAATGTAGATGATCTCATTAGGAAGTTAGCGGATGACACCAAAATTGGCAGAGTTGCAGACAGGGAGGAGAATTGACAAAGAATACAGCAGGATATAGATAGCTTTCAGATTTGGGCAGGAAATGGTAGATGGAGTTTAATCCGGACAAATGCGAGATGATGCATATTGGAAGATCAAATTCAGGTGTGAATTATACAGTGGCAGAACCCTTAGGAGCATTGACATACAGAGGGACCTTGGTGTAAAGGTCCACAGATCCCAGGAAGTGGCAACACAGGTGCTCCATTTTGGGATGCTGTTTTTCTTGAAAAACCAGCCTGCTGCACCTTCAGTGCTGGAGGGCCCAATATTTCCCTCCAGGAACCTGTAAGCTGTGCTTACTTTTGTGGTCAGGCTCTCCTTTAGCCAATAATTAGCCAATCCAGGAAAATCAATCCTGCTGAGTATTCCCCAGCAGTGTGTGGTCATGTCCCCCATTTGACCCAGATTTTGGAGTCCTGACCCAAAAGCTAGCTCCTGCTCAGTGTTATGCTCTGTTTCCGTTAGCAAGAGCCATTGGAACTGAGTGTGAGCTGGAAGTAGAAATCGTGACAGAATTACTGAAGCATTCCAATTGTTTCAATACATTGGAGTCTGTCTCAGATTTTTTAAAAATGTTGTAGCTTTAAGCACAAATTCTTCATAAGTTATTCATGTTACAATTTCATTAAGCTTTTATCAAGAAACCTGTGATTTTTAAACAATACATGATCCAGAAAAGAAAATCTGTCGTTTTACAACAAAGAGAGGATTTGAGATATAAAATAAATTACTGTTACTAAGAAATGCAAGGCTGAATACTTGATCAATTGCTTGATGGCTTATAATAAAGAGGATACAGCAGTTTTTGTCATGGTACTCTTGTAATATGCATGACAATTTAACGTAAATTGAAGTGATTCAAATGAGCATTCTAAAATATTAATTTTGAAGATATTCCTGCAATGTTAAAGTTACATTTAATTATTTAACAGCTTTTAATAGCTTGGTGAGTATGAAACCTTCTTTAATTGTAACAAGTGGAATGACGTATGGATGGCTCAGTTAACATTTTAGAGCAATGATAAAGTGCAGTAGGTGGCAGTATGGTTATCTTTCCAGAGAATTTTTATCATTTGCACCTAATTTTTGCTTTAAAATATCTATGAGACAGCTCATTGTCAAGTCTCAAGATATATGGTGCATGATTGTATATTACTTTTGTTCTGCTAATGATCACCAATAAACTACGCCTTTCCCCTCCACCTCCACAGCCCAAAGAATTTTCAGAAGAAATTTCCAAAGAAATTCAGAATGCCAATATATGAAATTAATAGTTTTTGTGAAAGTCATTTTGCTTGAATCCACATGCATTTTAATTTTAAACCTGATCACAACAGAAAAGTGAGGGAATTCAAATGTTGTTTTGAAAGGCTAGGTGGAACTAATGTCTCCAATGGAAGTAGTTCATTGTTCCTTTTAGGAAATTGGAGCAAATGATGTTGTGAGCCATGTTTTGTAATCTTAGTTGAATGTTAGTCAACTGAATGTTTGAGTTAGTAAGAGCGAATGTGCTTTTTCAAGGTTAACACACTAGAAGCCAAAGCCTTTGCTAAATAGGATTGAATAACAAAGTGTGGAATTCTTTCTCTCATTTAAGTGTCAAAAATCTTTCTTAAAAGGTATATGGTACCTCTGAAATAATCTAAATGTATGGGCATATTACTAGTTTTTTGTTTTTGCAGCTTGCAGTGCATTTGTTAAATATAATAGAAGTATATCATGTTCACAAGTAGAAACTAAAATAGTGCTGAAAAGTTATAGACTGTTAAAACAAAAGGCTAATGCACTCGTTATTTTTTCACAAGAATAGTTCACTTATATTTTGATTGGTGTTTCTCTATCTCTAATAACAGAATACATATAATCAAACATCATTCTGCTTCTTTCAATCAGCGGAACTAGCTGTGCTAATGGATGTAACCTACGAGAAGAAGCTTCCTGTCAGCTCATTGACAATAGCAAGGGTAAGTTGGACAGACATCTCCATGTACTATTGCCAGTCAGACATCATATCTTATGATGTAGAGATCTACAACTATAAGCTATTTGATTCTCATCTTAATACTTCCACTAGATCTATGCTTTTTACAGATCATGTTTTAGGTTCCAAAAATGTGAACTCTTTTAAAAACACTATCATCATCGCACTCTCCACAAAATTCCAATTATTAAATGCATCCTTATAATAACAAAATTATACTGTTTGAGAATTATTTGTAAGTTGAGGGAACATAGGCAAAACTGAAAAATTGCATCCTGCATTGTTGGGAACATGGCAGCAACACAAAGAGAACCAAATTGAATTCTATGTGTTTACTATAGCACTTCAAATATCCCGAATAAATTGTGATTTTGCTTGATGCTGGATTAGTTGGGGAAGAGAAAAATGCCAAATTCATACTTTTGAGTGTAGTCTTTATAGCTTGAACATCATCATCATCATCATCAGCCAGGCTCCAGTAGATCTTAGCAAATTAATGTTTTGCTTGCCATCCCAGCTTGCCTCCAAAAACAGTCCTCAACATTGTAAAACCATACAGCAACCTTAATGAGAGAAGGGAGCTGACATGAAACAATAGGTCAAGCTCTTTTAATCTTTCTTTGGCTCTGTATCTCAACAACAACTTCTTCCATGCCAAGGATAGTGATTTAATAATTAAATCTATTTTGGATAGAAAAGGGGATATTGACTGACTGTCATAGAGATGTACAGCATGGAAACAGACCCTTCGGTCCAACTCGTCCATGCTGACCAAATATCCTAAATTAATCTAGTCCCATTTGCCAGCATTTGCCCATATCCCTGTAAACCCTTCCTATTCATCTTTCTATCCAGATGCCTTTTAAACGTTGTCAGTGTACCAGCCTCCACCACTTCCTCTGGCAGCTTGTGCTGTACATGCACCATCCTCTGCATGAAATATTTGTCCCTTAGATTGCCTTTAAATCTTTTCCCTCTCACCTTAAAGCTATGTCCTCTAGGTCTGGACTCCCCAACCCCAGATAAAAGACTTTACCTTTTTTACACTATCCATGACCCTCATGATTTTATAAACCTCCATAAGGTCATCCCTCAGCCTCTGATGCTTCAGGGAAAACAGCCCCAGGCTATTCAGTTTCTCTCTATAGCTAAAACTCTCCAAACTTGGAAACATTCTTGTAAATCTTTTCTGAACCCTTCCAAGTTTCACAATATCCTTCCTATAGCAAGGAGACCAGAATTGCATACAGTATTCCAAAAATGACCTAACCAATGTCCTGTAAAACTGCAATATGACTTCCCAACCCCTCCACTCCATGCACTACATAATAAAGGCAAGCATACCAAATGCCTTCTTCACGACCTGTGACTCCACTTTCAAGGAACTATGAACCTGCAATCCAAGGTCTCTGTTTAACAACACTCCCCAGCACCTGATCATTAAGTGTATTCGTCTTACCCTGATTTGCCTTTCTGAAATGCAGCGCCTCACATTTATCTAAATTAAACTCCATTTGCCACGCCTTGGCCCATTGATCCATCTGATCAAGATCCCATTGTATTCTGAGGTAACCTTCGCTGTCCACTACATCTCCAATTTTGGTGTAATCTGCACACTTACTAACCAAACCTCGTATGTTCACATCCAATTAATTTATATAAATGATGAAAAGCAGTGGATCCAGCACTGATCTTTGTGGCACACTGCTGGTCACAGGCCTCCAGTCTGGAAAAGCAATTCTCCACCACCACTCTCTATCTTCTACCTTCGAGCCAGTTCTGTATTCTGATGAGTAGTTCTGCCTCTATTCCGTGTGATCTAACCTTGCTAGCCAGTCTACCACGAGGAACCTTGTCAAATGCCTTATGAAGACCATATAGATCACGTACACCACTTTGCCCTCATCAATCCTCTCTGTTACTTCTTCAAAAGGCTCAATCAAATTCATGAGACGTGATTTCCCACAATATAGCACAAAGCCATAGTAACTATCCCTGATCAGTTCTTGCCTTTCCAACTAGATGTAAATCCTGTTCCTCCGGATTCCCTCCAACAACCTGCCCAACACCGATGTCAGGCTCACCGGTCTATGGTTCCCTGAGTTTTCCTTACCACTTTTCTTAAACAGTGGCACCATGTTAGCCAACCTCCAGTCTTCCAGCACCTCACCTGTGACTATCACTGATACAAATATCTCAGCAAGGGTCCGAGCAATTACTTCCCTAGCTTCCCACAGAGTTCTAGGGTACACCTAATCAGGTCCTGGCGATTTAACCACCTTTATGCATTTTGACATGCAGCACCACCTCCTCTGTAATATGAACATTTTTCAAGATATGGCTGTTTATTTCCCCACATTCTCTATCTTCCATATCCTTCTCCACAGCAAACTCTGATGCAAAATACTGTTTAGTATTGCCTCCATCTCCTGTGGTTCCACATGTAGATGGCCATGCTGATCTTTAAGAGGCCCTCTTCTCTCCATAGTTATCCTTTTATCCTTAATGTATTTATAGAATCCCTTTGGATCCTCCTTAACCCTATTTACCAAAGCTATTTCATATTCCCTTTTTGCCCTCCTGATTTCCCTCCTAAGTACAATCCTATTGCCTTTATACTTTTCTGGAAATTACTCGATTTCTGCTATCTAAACCTTTTTATTCTTGACCAAAACCTCAACTTTTCTGGTCTTGCAGCATTCCCTACACCTACCAACCTTGTTCTTCACCCTAACAGGAACATACTGTCTCTGGACTCTCATTAACTCATTTTGGAAGGCTTTCCATTTTCCAGTTGTCCCTTTACCGATGAATGTCTGCCTCCCATCAGCTTTCAAAAGTTCTTGCCTAATGCCGTCAAAATTGGCCTTTCTCCAATTTAAAACTTTAACTTTTGATCCAGTCTTTCCTTTTCCATCATTATTTTAAAACTAATAGAATTATGGTCACTGGCCCCAAAGTGCTCCCCCACTGACACCTCAGTCACCTGCCTTGCCTTATTTCCTAAGTGTAGGTCAAGTTTTGCACCTTCTCTAGTAGGTACATCCACATACTGAATCAGAAATTTTTCTTGTACACACTGAACAAATTCTTCTCCATCTAAACCCTTAACATTGTGGCAGTCTCAGTCTATGTTTGGAAAGTTAAAATCCCCTATCATAACCACCCTATTATTTTTACAGATAACTGAGATCTCCTTACAAATTTGTTTCTCAATTTCCTGCTGACTATTGGGGGGATTTATAGTACAATCCCGGTAAGGTAATCATCCCTTTCTTCATTCTCTGTTCTACCCAAAAATTAATTTGCCTGACATATTCCCAGGAATATCTTCTCGAAATACAGCTGTAATCTTATCTCTAATCAAAAACATGATTCCCCCTCCTGTATTGTTCCGCCTTTTGATCCTTCCTCTGTCTTTTAAAAAGAAAGATATACAATATGATCGACAGGATTCTGGCCATCTCTTTCGCAGCACATGCAGAAGTACAGCTACACAGTTCTATTGTCCATGACTCCTGCTCAGAGATGAGTGTGTTAGAGCTAGTATAGCAATGAGTCTTGGACTGGAAACTTGGTAAGGTTAGGGAGCTGTCTTAGACCTGACAGAAGTATGTTCCACTTCATTTCTGATCATGAGTAATCACACAGAATACGGGCTTTTGCGCGAAACGTCGATTCTCCTGTACCTCAGATGCTGCCTGACCTGCTGTGCTTTTCTAGCACCACATTCTTGACACAGAATATCAGGCCTTACTGTCCACCCGTAGTAATTCAGAATTGTTACTTTCAGAATGAATACTTTGGATTAAATAATTTAAGTGACACAGCTTTTTTTAACTCTCCAGGTCAATAGATAGTTTGAACTAAGATTAAATAGTATTATTGAGAGAACAATGTCAGATGGACTTGTCTCAAAACTTTACTGATTCCCATTCATATGGCAAACAATATTGAATGGAATCTTCTTATTTCCTCTCGATATTTCCTCTTGCTAATAAATGTCATCACTCGAGAGAATTTAGCTTCTTACTGTATGTGTAAATAAAATAACGAAAAGCTTAGTACAGGACCAGATGCGCATAAATAGAGACTATATTTTCATGTCTGCAAATACATTTTTTAATTGAAGCATAGTTTCTTTCTCCTGCAGGTTTCACTTGCTTGATTTGGTAGTAAAGAAGCATGTCAAATGATTTTATTACTTCACCATTTAATTTTGTATTCTTATAGTCAGATAGCTTCAAACCGCAACAGCAAAGCTACTAATGCTTTGTGCAAGAGGTTTGATTTACTTCATATTTTCCGCATGTTTGATGGCAACATTAATAGCAATCAATGTAATGGCTTTAGTTGGTGGAATTATTAGTGTGATTTAAGTGATTATCTTTTGTACAGCATTACATGCTAAAATGATACATGGACAACTGCAGATTTAAAGCCAAATATAAATACTTCTGCTTATTGTTTTAATCCTGCAGTTTATTGACAACATTTCTTCAAGAGAAGAGGTTGAGCAAGCTGAATACTATCTTTACAAGTAAGCATATTTTCCCAAGCTTTTTTGCAAAGAGTAAAATTTTTGTTCTGTTTCTTGCCCAATGACCCGTTTCTGGGCAGCACATTCAAAACAAAGCAATAACAACCTGAGCTGTCAGAAAAAGAAGTGTCAAGATCATGATATGTTTTTCGTCATTGTGATGTTCTTTGTGTTTCTCTTCCTCTGCACCACTAAGCAGTATCTCTAATTGTCTGCTTGCTACAATTATGTGAAAAAAAATTATGTGGCACTTAAATGGTTTCAATGATTAACTTACAATAAAGGAAAAGTTATGTTTTCTAAAATTCTTGGGAAGGAGGAAATCAGCAATTCTCTACCACATTAAGTTTATGGACTGGCTTTAACAATAAAATGTGTAAATATGGTCTGCAATAGGTTCATGTTGGTCCTGTCTGTCTCTGTGTAATATGATTTATGTTGTACTCCCACGAGAAGGATAGACTCACTCACTTTGTTCTCTACTGCTTGGCTGCTAATTGCATACTTCTCAAAGAAGCTACAAGGCATGTCTTGGTCTGTCAAGAATTGTATCAATTTACCTTTTAGAAAGGCTTCACCAGCTGCTGGTGGAATGAAATTATGCTGAATGTCCAAATTTTGTCACATGTCACTTGATTATGATTTTAGGTTAGAGTGGTGCTGGAAAAGCACAGCTGGTGAGGCAGCATCCGAGGAGCAGGAAAATCGATGTTTCGGGCAAAAACCCTTCATCAGAAATCCTGTATAGTCTGTGAGATGATGGTTTGGTGATGGGGGGGTGGGTGGGGTCATGGTTGACGGGGCGGTATGAGGAGGTGTCTTCGAGTTGGCATCTAGCTTCAGTGGTGTAGAGATCAGTGCGCCAAACTACCACTGCACACCCTTTAACTGTTGGTTTGATGGTGAGGTTGGGATTGGAGCAGAGGGAGTGGAGGGCTGCGCGTTGTGAGGGTGAGAGGTTGGAGTGGAGGAGGGGGTAGACAATTTGAAGTGGTTAATGTCTCGGCAGCAGTTGGAAATGAAGAGATCGAGGTTCTCTGTGTTACTAAAATAGTAATCTACTAAAGTGCTCCTTAAAACCCATCTCTGTGCCCAAACCTTTGGTGACATGTCCTAATATTTCTTTATGTAGTATGATGTTGAAATGATCTGATAACATTCCTGTTCAATGCCTTGGGGTGTTTTCCCTCTATTAAAGATGCTGAAGCAGGTGTTAATGTGGTTTGCGATTTTCATTTGTAATTTTTTTCCAAGCAGTAAATCCGATAGGGAAATTCAGAAGAACCTCTCTACCCAAAGAGCTTACTCCAACATGGTGCATTTGAGGCAAATAACACAGATTATTTTCAAGGAAAGGTTAAAAAAATGTGAAGAAGAAAGGAATAGAATCATAATTGATGGTGTTCAATAAAAAGGAAGAGTGGAGCCTCATGTCGAGCATGAACACCGATGTAGACCAATTAGGCTGAATGGTCTGTTTTCTATGCAGTAAATTCCATGTAACAGTGAGCATTTAATACTTTGTAGATACCTTATGTTAAATTTAAAACAACAGAGTTGTTTAAAACAACCATTTATTTCCTTGTGTTACAATCTAAAACTGAAATTACATTTAGAACTTTGTGCATTGAAGATATTAAGCAAGAGACTGTGATCAGGCAGAAGACAGGGCAAGACTTGCAGAGCCAGGCCAAGCTGACTAAGCAACAAGTCATCCACATTAAACGTCTGCTCATGTTAAATGGGAAACATGAAAAATATCCTAGAAAACAGAGACAGCTGCATTTTAGCATAAAACTTGGAGTACAGTTGCTAATTACTGTAAGTTGACATTTCTGCTTCAGGTCTAAGTAATGCTGGAGTCTTGAATAATTCAAGCTGATACTGGTAGACAAAGTTACAAAATGTGATGCACATTTGTTCCTTATCCTCATTTTTGTCTTGAAGAAATTAGTATTGCAGGTTTGTAGAATTTCTAATCATTGAACAAAAATTGGCAAAATCTTGCAGAAGATAAATCATTGCAAATATTAGAAATGAAAAGTTGAATTACATGGACTATAGATTGAGTAACAAAGTACCAGTAACTCTTGAAGTTGTGAGAAAAATGAAATAACCCAACAGTACATAAAATTGTTTTTGAAGATTTCTGGATATGTTGATAAGGCTAATATGCACATGGGGATCATTGGTTTAATAAATAGAGACATAGAGTAGAATAGTGTTGTGCTAACACTTTTTACAGAATACTGGTTAAGTCCCAGTTGAAATATCATACCTTATTCAGTGTTGTACTGTTTAGGAAGGATGTCCTGGCCTTGTCAAGGGTGTGGAAGAGACTTGTTAAAATGGCACCAGAGACACTGGATGTCAATTACACAGTGATAATAGAGAGGCTGGGATTGTTTTCCTTGGAGCAAACAGGTTAGGTAGAAATTTGATGGAGGTGTTCAAAATTATAAAGGACTTTGACGGAAAAAATAAAGATTTTTTTATTCCAGTATTATGGAACACATACAAGTAGGAGCAGAAGTAGACCATTCAGCCCCTTATGTCTGCTCCTGTATTCAATAAGATTATAGCTAAGCAGTTTGTGTTTGAGTTTCACATTCCCATCTGTTCCATTTCCATCTGTTACCCTGATGCAATTGTATAGTATCTGCCTGTAAAGCACTGTAGCTCAGTACACGTGATGAAAAAAATCAAATCAAATCAAATCAAACCTCTGATAAACCTTGTTCCCTCTCCCTAACACATATCTATCTATCTGTATCTTAAAAATATTCAATTAGGTGCCATTTACTTGAGAACACAGAATAAAGTTAAAATGAGGAAAACATCTTAACACAAGTTTTGACGTTCTGGAATGCACTGGCTGAAACGGTATTGGAAGCAGATTGTCTTGTAGTTTTGAATGGGAATTGGGTAGTTACATTATCAGGAAAGATTGAAGGGCAAGAGTAGAATAGTGGAATTTTCTGCACAGCTCTTCAAAACATGTGTATAGGTAGGATCAGTTGAATTGCTGCCTCCTATGCGAAATAATTCCATGTTTATATGAATTACTTTAAAACTACAAATGCTTTTAAAAATGCCATTTTGCAGTTTTATAGAATGCATCAACTAAAAACTTGGCAATTTCTAATAACTAGGGAACATACAATATCAACTTATTTGGTAGGACTTAATATGTATTAAGAGGCATCTCAAAGCACATGGATTTCAAATGAGAATCTGTGTAATTACTTAGGGTGTAGGTTTGCTTGCTGAGCTGTAGGTTTGATATCCAGACGTTCCATTACCTGGCTAGGTAACATCATCAGTGGTGACCTCCAAGTGAAGCGAAGCTGTTGTCTCCATGCTTTCTATTTGTATGTTTGTCCTGGATGGGGTTCCTGGAGTTTGTGGTGATGTCATTTCCTGTTTGTTTTCTGAGGGGTTGATAGATGGTATCTAGATCTATGTGTTTGTTTATGGTGTTGTGGTTGGAGTGCTGGGCCTCTAGGAATTCTCTGGCATGTCTTTGCTTCGCCTGTCCCAGGATAGATGTGTTGTCCCAGTCGAAATGGTGGTTTTTTTCATCCATGTGGAGGGCTACGAGGGAGAGAGGGTCGTGTGTCTTTTTGTGGCTAGCTGGTGTTCGTGTATCCTGGTGGCTAACTTTCTTCCTGTTTGTCCTATTAAGTGTTTGTGGCAGTCCTTGCATGGAATTTTGTAGATGACGTTGGTTTTGTCCATGTGTTATACTGGGTCTTTTAAGTTTGTTAGTTTTTGTTTGAGAGTGTTGGTGGGTTTGTGTGCTACTAGGATTCCGAGGGGTCTTAGTAGTCTGGCTGTCATTTCTGAAACTTCTTCGATGTATGGTAAGGTGGTTAGAGTGTCTGGCTGTGTTTGGTCTGCTTGTCGTGATTTGTTCTTGTGTAATTACTGTTGTTGGATAATGACAAAATTCTGCTAGATTTTGTTTCAGTTTCAAGATTTCATTTTTAGTGCAATCACACAAGCTCTTGAAACTGACACCACATAATTTATACATATATATCTTAAAATTATGAAAATACATCAGCAAACAAGCTTCAGATATTGTTATAATCCTATCTGATGGTAATGCTGGACAAGTTGGATTCTAGTTTGAAACCTGGCTTGATCAATCACAAATTTGATTTTTGCAGTTGTTTAGTCACTGAACATATTCACATGAGGCTGCCCAATTCTTTAGCTAAATTAAAGGAAAAGAAGAAAACCAAAGCTAAATATGTAATACAGGATAGAAAGATCATGCCAGAACCATCAAAACAAAGCCTCAGTATTATTCCCAACAATATCCTTTATAGATACTCAATCCCAGTAACTATGACCCCTCCTACATTAACTTTTTAATTTTTGTTTTAACTGAATATGTTGAGAAGGCTAATAGGCATATGGGGATCATTGGTTTAATAAATAGAGACATAGAATAGAATAGTGTTGTGCTAACACCTTTTACAGAATACTGGTTAAGTCCCAGTTGAAATATCATGGCTAATTCAGTGTTGTACTGTTTAGTTAGGATGTCCAGGCCCAGTTTGGATGGCCTAGTGATTTCTTTCCAATTCTGATGAGCTGAGCCTGTTTTCAGTTTTGACAGCTTGAAAATTTGCACACAAAGTTTCACAGCTCAGAGGCTTCACAAAATAAAAACCTCCTGCTAGGTTAAAATTGTTCTCTTGAAGTGAAAACTCTGATTATTCTGAAATGTACTCAAATCACTACTGCTTCCATTTATTTTGTCTGCCATAGAAGGTAAATTTTTTAACCATTTCATCAGTACTACAGCAATTATCCTGCTTCACACCTAATTTAACTCACATGCTCGTTGGAAACAAACATGCCACAGCTAGCTCACTGCTGTTGATGGCTTTCTGACCATTTGTAAAAGAAAACCTTCACAGCACTGAAACCACACCATTATTTTATTTCTACTTTAAAACCCAGATGATAGTATATTATGCACCTTTATCATTATATAATTAAATTATCTCTTTTCTGAAGCTAGTATTTTGAACAGAAGTTACTTGACTTTGCCATCAACATATCTGAAGCATAGCCAAACTGACCCATCAGACCGGGGAAACCCAGTGGATGTGGTCTACCTAGACTTCCAAAAGGCCTTTGATAAGGTGCCACACGGGAGGCTGCTGAGCAAAGTGAGGCCCATGGTGTTTGAGGTGAGCTACTGGTATGTATTGAGGATTGGCTATCTGACAGAAGGCAGAGAGTTGGGATAAAAGGTTCTTTTTCGGAATGGCAGCCGGTGACAAGCGGTGTCCCGCAGGGTTCAGTGTTGGGGCCTCAGCTGTTCACATTATATATTAATGATCTGGATGAAGGGACTGGGGGCATTCTAGCGAAGTTTGCCGATGATACAAAGTTACGTGGACAGGCAGGTAGTACTGAGGAAGTGGGGAGGCTGCAGAAGGAACTAGACAGTTTGGAGGAGTGGTCCAGGAAATGGCTGATGGAATTCAATGTGAGCAAATGAGAGGTCTTGCA